>NW_027640273.1:67500-105000 GCF_949606895.1 Notothenia rossii | reverse complement strand
CAGCCAATCAGTATTCAGAGCAACCCCCCCTTTCTTTACCATTAACTGATCCCCCCTCCCCCAGGTGTTCACCCACCCTCTGTGGAACCCCCGCACCATCAACAACGACATCTCCCTCATCAAGCTGGCCTCGCCCGCCCGCCTGGGACCCAATGTCTCCCCCGTCTGCCTCGCAGAGTCCTCCGACAACTTCAGCGCTGGGACCACCTGCGTGACCTCCGGATGGGGGCTGACCCGCTACAATGGTGAGTGCCTATGCTAAGCTAACAGAGGCTAACGGTTAGTCGTCTCAACACTTGTTCTGTAGCGGTTTGACGATAGCTACAGACTGGAGAAAGATCTAAATGAGGTAGCCCGTTTACCGTTAGCTGATCAGGGACAGCTGAACATTAATGGGTGCGTTTGATTTCTTCCCCTGCAGCTTTCAACACCCCCAACCTGCTGCAGCAGGCCTCCCTCCCTCTGCTGTCAAACGAGCAGTGCAAGCAGCACTGGGGCAGCAACATCTCCGGAGTCATGATCTGTGCTGGAGGAGCTGGAGCCACTTCCTGCATGGTGAGGCCCCGCCCCTACCTGTCTCACCCTCTCTTTGTCTCTCCCCTTGTGTAACATGTCTCTCTCCCCCATGCAGGGAGACTCTGGTGGTCCTCTGGTCTGTGAGAATGCCGGAGCCTGGACTCTGGTGGGCATCGTGTCCTGGGGAAGCAGCCGCTGCTCCACCTCCACCCCCGCCGTCTACGCCCGCGTCACCGAGCTGCGCAGCTGGGTGGACCAGACCCTCGCCGCCAACTAAGCAGAGGAAACCCAGCCTGACCTCCGGCCCCCCCACCGACCCCCTGACCCCCAAACCCTAATAATAAAAACTCTGAAACTCACATACCATGTCTGTCTTTCATTAAGGTTCCTCCGACTGAGGGGGAGCAGCTCTCACCCCGACCCCCAACCCCCTGCCTTTGTTGTTTCCATTTCTGCTATTTGTGTTTTTATAGATAAATATATACATCATATAATAAAAATACCTTTTTAGGGTACCCCCGACTGACGGGGAGCAATTCTCAACTTGAGCCCTGACCCCCACACCCAAAACTCTGACCATCACCCACCATGGTCTGTGTTTTGGTTGAATAAATGTGTGAAGATATTTATATACAGGACTGTCTCAGAAAATTAGAATATTGTGATAAAGTTCTTTATTTTCTGTAATGCAATTAAAAAAACAAAAATGTCATACATTCTGGATTCATTACAAATCAACTGAAATATTGCAAGCCTTTTATTATTTTAATATTGCTGATTATGGCATACAGCTTAAGAAAACTCAAAAATGCTATCTCAAAAAATTAGAATAGTTCCTCAGACCAAGTAAAAAAAAAAGATTTATAACAGCAAAACACAATCAAACATTTGAAAATGTCCATTAATGCACTCAGTACTTGGTTGGGAATCCTTTTGCACGGATTACTGCATCAATGCGGCGTGGCATGGAGGCAATCAGCCTGTGGCATTGCTGAGGTGTTATGGATGCCCAGGATGCTTCAATAGCGGCCTTTAGCTCATTAGCATTGTTGGGTCTGGTGTCTTTCAGCTTCTTCTTCACAATACCCCACATATTCTCTATGGGGTTCAGGTCAGGGGAATTTGCAGGCCAATCGAGGACAGTAATGCCATGGTCAGTACACCAGTTACTGGTGGTTTTGGCACTGTGGGCAGGTGCCAGATCATGCTGGAAAATGAATTCCTCATCTCCATAGAGCTTTTCAGCAGACGGAAGCATGTAGTGCTCTAAAATCTCTTGGTACACAGCTGCATTTACTCTGGGCTTGATGAAACACAGTGGACCAACACCAGCAGCTGACATGGCTCCCCAAACCATCGCTGACTGTGGGAACTTCACACTGGATTTCAAGCAACTTGGATTTTGCTCCTCTCCAGCCTTTCTCCAGACTCTGGCGCCTTGACTTCCAAATGAAATACAAAACTTGCTTTCGTCTGAAAAGAGGACTTTGGACCACTGTGCAACTGTCCAGTGCTTCTTTTCCTTAGCCCAAGTCAGACGCCTCTTCCGTTGTCTTGAGTTCAGAAGTGGCTTGACCATGGGAATACGGCTATTGTAGCCCATTTCCCGGACACGTCTGTGAACAGTGACTTTTGATACCTGGACTCCAGCTTCAGTCCACTGTCTTTGAAGCTCCCCCAAATTCTGGAAGCGACTCTTCTTCACAATGCTGTTAAGGCTGCGGTCATCTCTCTTGGTTGTGCAGCGTTTCCTGCCACATTTCCCCCTTCCAACAGACTTTTTGTGGATGTGCTTTGAAACTGCACTCTGTGAACAGCTTGCTCTTTGAGAAATTTCTTTTTGTGTCTTACCCTCCTGATGGAGGGTGTCAATGACGGTCCTCTGGACAGCAGTCAGATCAGCAGTCTTCCCCATACTTGTGATTTAGTTTACTGAACCAAGCTGAGTGTTTTTCAAGGCTCAGGAAACCCTTGCAGGTGTTTCGAGTTAATTAGACGATTCAAGTGATTCGTTGAACACCCTACTAGTATACTTTTTCATGATATTCTAATATTTAGAGATAGGATATTTGAGTTTTCTTAAGCTGTATGCCATAATCAGCAATATTAAAATAATAAAAGGCTTGCAATATTTCAGTTGATTTGTAATGAATCCAGAATGTATGACATTTTTGTTTTTTTAATTGCATTACAGAAAATAAAGAACTTTATCACAATATTCTAATTTTCTGAGACAGTCCTGTAGATAGACGAAATAGACTCGTTTGCTTCCGAAGATATGCAGACTGTCTGCTGTCCTGAGGCTCGTCTCAATTCAATATTTCCCCTCCTCCTTTCCCTTACTCGCTTCCCTTCCTTGCATCTTAGCTCCTCCTCCGTAAGATGCAAGCGAGAGACACGAGGAGGTGACGTGAGGACAGAGGATTCCTCAGGTATTCATTGGGATGTCCTCGTTCACTCAAGCGTCACTCTTAAACGACGTCTGTTAATAATGACATGTGCACAGCTGTATCCCCTCTCATCGGGCTGAACTGAAGGACCCTTTAGAACCAGCCATTTGTTGTTAAATATTTATTTAAATGAATCTTTCTCTTGTTAGTCAAGGAATTCAATGTATGATGTTGGTCCTGCTTTTGTGTTCCGTGTTGGTGTAAAATGTAGCCTACATTTAAATACAAATATAATGATAGTAATGTGAAAGCCTTTTCTCTGAACATGTGTTTCCTGTAGATCCCCACATTCACCACAAACCCACATTCAGGACATTTTAAATAATTTAACTCTTGAATATCTTAACACAAAACAATACAAATAATTGTTATTTATCAAGATCTAGCCATTTATGAAATAGCTTTCTTAATAGCTATGTTTTAGTGACGTTCAAGATCATTAAACATGACTTCAATTGTTAGTATAACCTTAAGAAATGAATTGCACATAATAATTCCCACGGAGCTGTGAGCACTTATACATTTCAGTGAGGCTTTTCCACTCATCTTCCAGTTGTCAGTTTTCCTCTATTGAAATGGACCAGCTGTGAGTGACTGTAGAGCAGGGGTTCTCAAAGTGCGGCCCGCGGGCCAATGGCGGCCCTCGGAAATGTTTCTGGCGGCCCGCGATAGTTAACCTGTTAAACCCCAAGTACAGTAAAAAAAAAAAAAAAAATTTTTTTTTTTTTTTTTTTAACAGACATTGCTCCAGATAACAAACCGTACATCAAAACATGTAACAACAAACAACTAAACAAAACGTAATGGGGGAGGGGGGGGGGGGGGGTGGATGCAAGGATGACTTCTTAAGACAGCTGATTGTGACATACACAGGACATTACATACACAATACATTATACATTACACAGGAGATGCCATATTGACAGGGTTAGATAGGAGAGCTGCGGACAGTGAACCGCAATCCTCCTGTCTCCCCTCAAAATCCCCCAGCAGAGAAGCTGCACGCTCCATGTTCAGTAGGTCCAGATACTCCCTCAGCCATGAGTCCCTAGTAAAGCAGGCTGGTTTGCGTTCCTTCCAGTTTAATAGGACTTTAATAGGAGTCTTTTTGTGGCTAAACAGCCCAATGTCCAGAGCCGATCGGTAGTCCTTGCAGGATTGCCATCTGGCTTGAGACCCAGTAGACATGCAATGGGACATGTAGGGAAATTAACTTTTAAAGATTCAGACAATAAGGATATTACTTCTGACCAAAGTTTTTTTTACCGCTGGGCATTCCCAGAGTAGGTGCAACAATGTACCTCGCTTGCCACATTCATGCCAGCATAAATCTCTGTTTATTGTCCGTCTTGGATTTTGTAACAGGGGTGATGTAAGCTCTATTGAGAATTTTGAACTGTATGATCCTGAATCTTACACATTTAGAAGAGAAAATAGCTGACTGCCAAATGGAGTTCCATTGCAAAGCAGACAGAGAGATATTCAAGGTATGCTCCCAGGACAGTTGGACAGGAGAATAGGTATTCGGGGCAGCCCTAGATAATAATTTATAAATGTTAGAGACCACACCTGATGATATGATTGCTTTCTTGAGGCGCTGGTCCTCTTCCATACATGAAGCAGGCATGGCTTATTTATTGATGGTCCATCAATCCATTTTTGTGCAAAAATCGGAGAAACTAAATGATAGCATTATGGTAGCCACCGGAGGCTAGCGCAGCTTCCGGTTCCTCTACGCGTCACTCTCACTCCTTATTTGGTAACCTGAATCTCGCAAATCTCGCAAATCTCGCGAGTTGCAGTTAAGCGGAAAATCTGTTGTAAGTTATCAGAAACGGGAGTTAGCTAGCGATTTTAGCTAGTCACTGTCTGTAGATAACCCAACTTTGTGTCCTCTGAGACTGAAGGAGATGTTGCATTGTTTTTGTTGCCTTCGTTGTAGTTTTATGTGTATTTTGGATTTAATTTAGGTTAACTTCCAGTTCCGTTTGCATGCTTTTATTTTGAAGTCGAGATAACGTGTTTGACAGGAAGTTGTGGTGGCATCGGAGACAACTTGACAGATAAAGTAGTGTCTGCTATGTAACGGCAGAGAAAGAGTGTGTGTGTTTGCGTGTGTGGTTAAGTATATGAACGCACACAAAAGTCCGGTTATACAATAATAAAACAACAAGCTGTCTCTCCCAACGTCCACACTCAGGCACACTGTTATTTCCACTGAATACCCCCAGCGCGAGCATCCCCAAACTCACTCCCTGATTGGATGCACGTCCCAAAGGCGGCAAAGTGTTCACGTGAACATCGGAAACAAAATTTGTTGGAAGTTTTCGTTGTGTAAGCGAGATGGAGGAGCCAGGGCCGTCGCGTAAAAAACGTTTTGTCAGTGAGGAGAAAAGGAAGTTCCAGGAGAAATGGAGCAACGCTTACTTCGTTTTACCTCAGGGGTCGGATAAAGTGATATGCCTCATCTGCAAGCAGGTGAATGCAATGCTCAAGGAGTATAACATAAAACGCCATTATGATACCAATCATAAAATGTATGACAAGTTCATGGGCAAGGAGCGCAGAACTAAACTTGAACAACTTCAAAGAGGTTTAACTGCCCAGCAGTCAGTTTTCACAAATCTTGCAAAATCCGGTGAAGCTGTAACACAGGCTAGCTATGTGGTAGCTCACGAAATTGCCAGGCGGAGCAAGCCGTTCAGTGATGGAGAATTCGTGCGAGACTGCATTTTGAAAGTGGCTGACATTGTATGCCCTGAACAAAAGTCAAAGTTCCGTGACATAAGTTTATCGAATGACACAGTGACACGACGAATCGAAGATCTGGCCAATGATCTCAAAGAGCAATTGGGACTACGTGTGGAAGGCCTAGGCAAGGGGTCCTTTTCTATAGCACTGGATGAGAGTACAGACATTTCTGATACTGCACAACTGCTGATTTTCATTCGAACGGTCACGGAGGACTTTGAAATAGGCGAGGAACTGCTAAGCATGGAGAGTATCAAAGACAGAACAAGGGGAATCGACATTTGTGATGCTGTGTGTCGTAGTCTCGATGCATACAATGTGGAGCTGACATCCATGTTCGGTGTCACAACAGATGGAGCGCCAGCCATGGTCGGGAGAAAGGCGGGCGCTGTCTCTTTGCTCAGCGACAAAGTGGCCAATAACGGAGGTGAGAAGACAGTGAATTTCATAAAGTCCAGAGGTCTGAATCACCGTCAATTCAAAACTTTTTTGGTGCAATCAGAGGCTGAATTTGGTGACGTCATATACTTCACTGCTGTCAGGTGGCTGAGCAGAGGTGCCACACTGAAGCGTTTTTTTAATTTGAGGAAAGAAATCGCTGAGTTAATGCAATCAAAAGGACAAGATCTGCCACAGTTAAGTGACACTGAATGGCTTTGTGACCTAGCGTTCCTTGTTGACCTGAAAACCTTTCTCAGCGATCTCAATGTGAAGCTGCAGGGCCATGGGAAGCTCATTTCCACATTGTTTGAAAGCGTCAAAGCTTTCCAGCGAAAACTTCAACTAGTGCAGGGACAGCTCAGAGAGGGGGATCTAACCCATTTCCCCACCTGCAAGGTGCTCGCAGGTGAATGTGACGTTTTACATCACCTGTGTTCAGACAAGAACCACAACCTCATGGAAAAACTCCAAGAGGAATTCCACCACCGCTTCTCGGACTTCAGTGACCACGAGAAGTCATTCAACCTATTCCAAGATCCCTTCACATGTGCACCCGAAGAAGAGCCTGCAGAAATGCAGTTCGAGCTCATCGACCTGCAGGAGAGCTCTGAGGCCAGAGCAGCATATCGAGACAAGAATCTCATCGAGTTCTACAAAGGACTTTCCCCATCTACGTACCCTGCACTTCGCCAACATGCCATCAGAATGGCCTCTCTGTTCGGAAGCACATACATTTGTGAGAAAACCTTCTCCACCATGGCCATCAACAAATCCCAGCTGAGATCCAGGCTGACGGATGCCCATCTACATGCTTTCCTTCGTATAGCAACAACGGAGATGGAACCGGACATCAAAGGAATAGTAGCCAACAGACGACAGCACCATAAATCCCATTCAAAGTAGGAAAAGGTATGTTGATGACAGGCAATAATAGCCGATTTGTGTTACAAATACAACAACAATAATAATAACAATGATGATGATGAATACTGTGTTATTGTGGTCTTTGGTAAGCTTCTATTTTAAAAGTCTCTTTCTCTCCCTCCCCCCTCTCTGTCTCTCTGTATTTGTCTTGCAGAGACTATCCTGTGGTGCTTGAGTAGCTGGAATTGGTTCTGAAACAGGGCCCTGCTGATAAGACAGGAAATCCACAGCATATCACTAACTCCAGCGCAATACTCTCTCTGTGTGTGTGTGTGTGTGTGTGTGTGTGTGTGTGTGTGTGTGTGTGTGTGTGTGTGTGTGTGTGTAATAAAGAGAAGATTTGTTTTGGAATTTTGTGTTCCGTTTTTTCTTGGGCGGCCCTTAATCCAATATTGGGTACCTAAATTGGCCCTCACTCATCAAAACTTTGAGAACCCCTGCTGTAGAGGTTTCTCAATACTCAAATTCCCCTCCTCGACTCCTCGACTCCTCGGTCCTCCGGTAGTGACCCGGAAATGAATTTCAGCGCGCCATGTTGAAGGACATCTCCTTTCTCTAAATGCACATCGAGGACCGAGGATCGAGCATCGAGGAGGCTCTCTGGAGGAGCTCTAACCGAGGAGAGAGGAGAGAGGAGAGAGGAGAGAGGAGAGAGGAGGCTCTCTGGAGGAGCTCTAACCGAGGAGAGAGGAGAGAGGAGAGAGGAGAGAGGAGGCTCTCTGGAGGAGCTCTAACCGAGGAGAGAGGAGAGAGGAGAGAGGAGGCTCTCTGGAGGAGCTCTAACCGAGGAGACACTGATGGGTCCTCCACGGATGCATTTCCGGGAACGGTGGAGGCGTGACGCACGGCCGGACTTATCTCAGCCAATCACAGCTCTGCATGCATCTCCTGGATATTAATTTATGAACTGCTCTCATCACGACGCCATGTTTCCAGAGAGAACAGCTGAGAGGTCCGTGCAGAAAGCAGAGCAGTGTGTATAATATATATCACTCAGTGTAACAGACCTACTCTCTGTCTCTGCTTTAGTTTAGTAGATATCTACAAACAAAGAGTCCAGATGTTTCTAAAACCATTTAGTGCTTCACTAAATAAAATACACAACGGCTGTAGCCTGTTTATGCTTTAGGAGCTGTAGGTGTATGTGTGGTACAGTGTGTAGATGTGTGTGTGTGTGTGTGTGTCACTGTGAATGAATCAAAGTAAATATCTAAGTGGTCATGAACACATCTGTCCATCAGACAGAGGGCTGCTGTGCCTCCTGTCATCATTAATGGACGTTTCTTTAAAATGACCGCTCAGAGGAGAGGAGTTCTCATTCCTCTAACCGCCTGCTGCTTCCCCTCCTCTCTCCTCGGTTCCCCTCCTCCCTCCTCGGTTCCCCTCCTCAGTCCTCCGCTCGCATCTCCTGTGGGCAGCACCAAGTCTCGAGGAGAGGAGTCGAGGATAGGAGTCGAGGAGGGGAAATTTGAGTATTGAGAAACCTCTTGTGTGTGAAGGTGGGGGCGGGGCTTTTATACGCGAGTGGTGAAAACACTTCCCCGTAGTCTGCTCGCGTATATCCTCCCTTTCGTCTCCTCCCTCACCCCTCCTCCCTCACCCCTCCTCGACTCCTCCTAAGAGGTTTCTCAATACTCTAATTTCCCCTCCTCGACTCCTATCCTCGACTCCTCTCCTCGAGACTTAGTCCCGCCCACAGGAGATGCAAGCGGAGGACTGAGGAGGGGAACCGAGGAGAGAGGAGGGGAACCGAGGAGAGAGGAGGGGAACCGACGAGGGAGGAGGGGAACCG
This sequence comes from Notothenia rossii, assembly GCF_949606895.1. NCBI lineage: Eukaryota > Metazoa > Chordata > Actinopteri > Perciformes > Nototheniidae > Notothenia > Notothenia rossii. Next base: position 96,126 of record NW_027640273.1, on the reverse strand, counting down.
AGGAGAGAGGAGGGGAACCGAGGAGAGAGGAGGGGAACCGAGGACTGAGGAGGGTAACCGAGGAGAGAGGAGGGGAACCGAGGAGAGAGGAGGGGAACCGAGGAGAGAGGAGGGGAACCGAGGAGAGAGGAGGGGAACCGAGGAGAGAGGAGGGGAACCGACGAGAGAGGAGGGGAACCGAGGAGAGAGGAGGGGAACCGAGGAGAGAGGAGGGGAACCGACGAGAGAGGAGGGGAACCGAGGAGAGAGGAGGGGAACTGACGAGAGAGGAGGGGAACCGAGGAGAGAGGAGGGGAACTGACGAGAGAGGAGGGGAACCGGGGAGAGAGGGGTTGAACCGAGGAGAGAGGAGGGGAAGCAGCAGGCGGTTAGAGGAATGAGAACTCCTCTCCTCTGAGCGGTCATTTTAAAGAGACGTCCATTAATGATGACAGGAGGCACAGCAGCCCTCTGTCTGATGGACAGATGTGTTCATGACCACTTATATATTTACTTTGATTCATTCACAGTGCCCGTCTATCCGCCGCTTATACGCACTGTGCAAGCACTGTTCGAAATGGGGGGGAGCGAGGGGGAGCTTGGCTCCCCTAAAGAGGGAGGGAGCTCCCCTGAAGGCCGACTTTGAGATGAATAGGGGGAGCCCAAAACAATCGTGCATATTTGTGTCACACAGATTAGAAATGTTGAGTTTCTGTAAATAAAAGTTTTGTAAATAAATAATAGTCATTGTTCATTACAGTTTCTGAATATTTGTTTTTTGTATTTGTGAATATTTCTGGGCGTTGCCATCTGTACGTATCAGCAGGGGCGGACTGCCGCCCATCTACTTCCGACCCATGGGACCCCGGAAGCGGAAAATTATACATTGAAGTCAATGGAGAGAGAAAAGTCATCTTTTGACCCCATTGAATTATGACTGAAGATCGTCAGCTGTCTTCCTCTCCGTGTTGTTCCTCGACACATAAAGGCTGAAGCACCTTTGATAACTTCTCTCTACATATCAAACATACCGGTAAACCAGCATCGTTTGCTGTGAAAGCAGATAACTCTGTCCACACAGAATTAAATCCTGTGTTCCTCCGGTACTGTTCTTTGATTTAGCCATAGTTCGCTCATCGAGCCGGGGGTCAGGTTATTCACCGTAGCAGGATGTGATGCATATTCTAGTTGACCTAATTAAAACCGTTTTGTTTTTTATTTCTGTGTCACAGTATCACCTCAAAATACAAGATACCAAACATTTTCAACCGTGCAACAAAATATAAATAGTCCTACAAATTGTTTTATTTTATTTCCTTCTTATTTTTGTCTAAGCTCAAGGGAGCCAGAGCAGAGGGCTTAAAGGGCCGCATGCGGCCCGTGGGTCGCGGGTTGCCGACCCCTGGGTTAGGCACAGCTGTGTGTGACTCCCTCTGGTACACTGGTATGTGTTTTCCTAATGTAGAGAGCATTGATTCATTCATAAACTACACACTAACTCTGGATCCTGACCAAATCCTTTTTTGTTGATCAAATGTTTTTCAGAAATGTATTGTATTATATAACAGCTGCACATCACAGGCCGGAGTCTCTGCCACTGTGGACCATGAAGGAGGCGATCATCATCCCCATCCCCAAAGACCCTGCATTGCATGGAAATCTCCTCCTCCTGGAACAATTCTACACCCAGCATTATGCTCCCTGTGTTGGCCAGTAGAGAGGAGGACATCAATCAATCAATCAATCAATCAATCAATCAATCAATCAATCAATCAATCAATCAATGTTTATTTATACAGCCCAATATCACAAATGTTACATTTGTCTCAGTGGACTTCACAGTTTGTACAGAATATCAGTATGACAATACGACACCCTCTGTCCTTAGACCCTCTGTCCTTAGACCCTCTGTCCTTAGACCCTCTGTCCTCAGATCCTCTGTCCTTAGACCCTCTGTCCTTAGACCCTCTGTCCTTAGACTCTCTGTCCTCAGACCCTCTTTCCTTAGACCCTCTGTCCTCAGACCCTCTGTCCTCAGACCCTCTGACCTTAGACCCTCTGTCCTCAGACCCTCTGTCCTTAGACCCTCTGACCTTAGACCCTCTGTCCTCAGGCCCTCTGTCCTCAGACCCTCTTTCCTTAGACCCTCTGTCCTTAGACCCTCACATCGTGCGGGAAAAACTTCCAGAGAAAACCCACAGTTTAAAGGGGAACATGGGAGAAACCTCAGGGAGAGCAACAGAGGAGGGATCCCTCTCCCAGGACGGACAGATGTGCAATAGATGCCGTGTGTAAATTGAAAAGATAATACATTTGCAACATAGGTAGACCAAATGTTTGGAAATGCATGTGTCTGTAATAAGAAGATGAATCCACGAGGATATCCATCCAGGACTTATGATCCAGGACCACAGCCACGACTCAAGATCCAGGACTCGCGATCCAGGACTCAGAAACGCAGGATCATCCATGACTCCGGATCCCGGCGTATATAGACACCAAAAAGAAAGAGATTTGGGGAAGCTGGGTTAATGGGAACATGAGTACACAGGTATAGACAGAGAGAAGGAAGAAGTAAGATGTCCCCCGACAAACTAAGCCTATATCAGCAAAACTAGGGGCTGAATCTAATCAGCCCTAACTATAAGCTTTATCAAAAAGGAAGGTCTTAAGCGCACTCTTAAAAACGGATAGGGTGTCTGCCGCCCGAACACAAACTGGAAGCTGATTCCACAAAAGTGGAGCTTGATAAGAAAAGGCTCTGGCTCCCATTGTACTTTTAGAGACTCTAGGAACAACCAACAACCCTGCATTCTTGGAACGCAATGCCCTAGTAGGACAGTAGGGTTTAATGAGTTCTTTAAATAAACATACTCTTAACACCCTCGGACTCTGCGTTGTGTTTCGTATGTGTGATGGTGTTATGCATAGGGGAGGAAAACAGGACACAGCAGATTGGGATTGTGGTGGAGACGCTGAGCACTTATTTAATTGTTGCATGTAATTATTATTATACTGCGTGCTTCTTAGTTATTCCATCTTTTGCTGTAACATGGATCTGTATGTAACTCTATATTTACTTGTTATCTACCACACTTCCTTCTACATCGTACACCATCATTATACATGGTGTATATAGGATATATATATATATATATATATATATATATATATATATATATATATACTGTATATATATATATATATATATATATATTTGTATACATATCTGTAAATTGTATAATTTTATTTTTCGTATTTGGGATTTCTCTTTTGTCCACTCAAATACACTTGTCCCTTTCTCTTTTCCATGTGGAAAATGGCAGCTGCATATTCTGCTTTTCTCATCTGCTCCCTGTCTGCTCGTCTACAATGAGACAATTATATAATTAATTACTAATAATCCTTTAAACCTGTTATTACCAATATTTCACAAATTCTTCATGTAAACTTAAGAGCACAGCTGTATGTTGAGTGTCAGCTTTGCTTGGTTCATCTTACTGGGGGGGGGGGGGGGGGGGGCAGCTACATGGATGTTGGTGCAGTCCACAATCATTTTGCAGTTGAAGGCAGAATTAATTTATTATTGACTCAGAATGAAGCACAACTTCATGTCATACAACACATTGACTTTATTTGTAATTGTGTAAAAAAATAAAGCATTGATTAGAAAGCAGGACCTGCAGGAACAGAGCACGGTGATGGATGGAGCTGGGAAGAGAGAAGAATAAAGAACACAGATCAACTTTATTATCGGATGTTAAAAATTCAATTTCAAAACAAGTGGCCGCTCCTACAGTTTTCTAGAATGTAAAGATGATTTCACATGACCTATGCAAAATATCACTCAATACATGTGTGTCTCTGGGGGGTGCATTGTGCCTTTGATGTATAAAAATAATATACCATAACCAAATACTATTACGTACAGTGGACATCAGGTTGCCAGAGCAGGTCAGTGTGCATGTTCCTCAGGGTCTCAGCAGTTACAACTGAGGTAAAGACAATAAGAGAGAAAAAGGTCAGTAACAACACTTTAAAGTAAAAACACTGAATAATTATCTCTTTGAATAATGTTCTCTCAGTAATCACTCAACTACTGTCTTTCCAACAAACAGATTGACTCACTCTCACTGTCATCACAATGAAACACGTCCAGAAGAATGTCATGCAAAGCTGCCTTCCTTCCTTCCTTCCTTCCTTCCTTCCTTCCTTCCTTCCTTCCTTCCTTCCTTCCTTCGACTCTCCCTGAACTGCCTGATCTTTTAATGTTCATTGTTAACCATTTATGCAGATAGCATGAAGTAGAAAAGATCCCCGATGCTAATGTGGCTTTAGCCTACCTCCCGCCCCCTTAGCACCTGGTGGAGGGGGCGATAGGCTACTCTTCAAATGTTTCACAAAATACTTACCATCATGACTACTCTTACTGTGTAACATTTTGGTTTACTTCATGTTAACGCTAATACAAATGACAAGGCTAAGTAATATAATGTAATGCTAACTAACGTGCTCGCTACTAGCTAGGTAGCTAACTTGACTATGTTCCATGCAAAACATGTATATTACCTGATATGTTTGGTCCAACGACTCCTGGTCCTTTCATCAGACGGGAAGCGATTGAACGAGCAAGTGCTATGATCTCTTTTGTGATTACAACCTGGTACAAAGCACACAGGCATCTTGTAAAAGTGAATTTATTGGAGCAATCTCTTATATTCATTGGAGGAAATAAATCAGTCTTCTCCTACTTCTTTGCTTTAATTGCGAGTCGCAACCAGTCTTGGAGCATTATCGCCTATGACATCACTTACGCGACCCAGAATGCATTTGGGATTTGTAGTCTTTCTAGTTGCGTATTGTTCATAGTCTTATATTTCAACAGTTTTACGACAAACTGTGACTTTTTTTACATGGACATGATTTTTAAGATTGACAAACATCATATGTGTCATTCGTGGCACAATTCAAACGGGATCAAAAGATAACTTTTCTCTCTCCATTGACTTCTATGTATAATTTTCCGCTTCCGGGGTCCCATGGAGGCTCCCGGAAGGGGAGGGACTTCGCCTCTCTATGCATGTCTCTGCTGATTGACCTATGACACAGATAATGGTGATTATATTCCTCTTGTTTTCTCAACACCTTTGGATAAAAGCCAAGTTTTAGACCGGCGCCTGTCAATCAAATGCAGGACATCGGCAAAATGTGTGGGACAAATGATAATAATGCTGTGCATTCCCGCACAGAGCGGGTCACCTGGTCACCCTGGCTGCAGCATGTGGTTTAACCAAGGCCTGGGTGAAGGAAGGAGCTGTGCCCTTCACAGCTCGTGGGCCAGCAGCTGGGCCTGGGTGGAGGAAGGAGCTGTTCCCTTCACAGCTCGTGGGCCAGCACCTGGGCCTGGGCGAAGGAAGGAGCTGTTCCCTTCACAGCTCGTGGGCCAGCACATGGGCCTGGGTGAAGGAAGGAACAATCAATCAATCAATCAATGTTTATTTATATAGCCCAATATCACAAATGTTACATTTGTCTCAGTGGACTTCACAGTTTGTACAGAATATCAGTATGACAATACGACACCCTCTGTCCTTAGACCCTCACATCGTACAAGGAAACACTTCCAGAGAAAACCCACAGTTTAAAGGAAAAAATGGGAGAAACCTCAGGGAGAGCAACAGAGGAGGGATCCCTCTCCCAGGACGGACAGACGTGCAATAGATGCCGTGTGTAAATTGAAAAGATAATACATTTGCAACATAGGTAGTCCAGATGTTTGGAAATGCATGTGTCTGGAATAAGAAGATGAATCCATGAGGATATCCATCCAGGACTTATGATCCAGGACCACAGCCACGACTCAAGATCCAGGACTCGCGATCCATGACACAGGACCGCAGGATCATCCATGACTCCGGACCCCGGCGTATATAGACACCAAAAAAGAAAGACATTTGGGGAAGCTGGGTTAATCGGAACATGAGTACACAGGTATAGACGGAGAGAAGGAAGAAGTAAGATGTCCCCCGACAAACTAAGCCTATATCAGCAAACCTAGGGGCTGAATCTAATCAGCCCTAACTATAAGCTTTATCAAAAAGGAAGGTCTTAAGCGCACTCTTAAAAACGGATAGGGTGTCTGCCGCCCGAACACAAACTGGAAGCTGATTCCACACAAGTGGAGCTTGATAAGAAAAGGCTCTGGCTCCCATTGTACTTTTAGAGACTCTAGGAACAACCAACAACCCTGCATTCTTGGAACGCAAGGCCCTAGTAGGACAGTAGGGTATAATGAGTTCTTTAAGGTAAGATGGCGCCTGCCCATTAAGGGCTTTGTAGGCCAGAAGAAGAATTTTTAATTCTATCCTGTGTTCTATAGGGAGCCAGTGTAAGGCAGCCAGAACAGGAGTAATGTGGTCCCTTTTCCTAACTCTGGTTAGTACACGAGCTGCAGCATTTTGAATCAGCTGAAGCGACTTGACTGACTTCTTGGTACACCCTGATAATAAGGAGTTACAATAATCCAGCCTTGAAGTAACAAATGCATGGACTAGTTTCTCTGCATCGTTTTGAGGCAAGATATGCCTGATTTTTGCAATGTTACCTAGATGGAAGTAGGCGGTCGTTGAAATTGATTTTATGTCGGTGTTAAAGGATAAAGCCTGATCAAATATAACACCAAGATTCCTTACAGTCTCACTGAAGGCCAAATTAATGCCATCCATAGTTAGTACATCTTTAGATAATTTGTTTCGTAGATTCTTCGGGCCAAGTACAATAACTTCAGTTTTGGTCGTGTTTAACATCAAAACGTTTAAGGTCATCCACGTTTTTAAGTCCTTGAGGCAGTCTTGAATTTTATTTAGATGATTAATTTCATCAGGCTTGATTGATAAATATAGTTAAGTATCATCCGCATAACAATGAAAGTTTACAGAATGATTCCTTATAATATTGCCTAACGGAAGCTTATAGTGTGAACAAAATAGGTCCAAGCACTGAGCCCTGTGGCACTCCATGGCTAACTTTGGTTTGCATGGAAGATTCATCGTTGACACGTACAAACTGAGAGCGTTCAGATAGATAGGACCTAAACCAGCCTAAAGCAGCCTAAAGCAGTTCCCTGTATGCCAACTAAGTGCTCTAGTCTTTGCAATAGGATATCATGGTCGATAGGAACTGTTCCCTTCACAGCTCGTGGGCCTGGGAGCAGATTCTTGCAGCTAATGGTAGCCACTGGAGGGAGCGCAGGAGAGGTGTAGTGGGAGAACTGGTGTAGTGTGATAGAACTGGGGGGGGGGTGTAGTGGGAGAACTGGTGTAGTGTGATCGATCTGGGGGGGGGGTGTAGTGGGAGAACTGGTGTAGTGTGATAGATCTGGGGGGGGGTGTAGTGGGAGAACTGGTGTAGTGTGATAGAACTGGGGGGGGGTGTAGTGGGAGAACTGGTGTAGTGTGATAGAACTGGGGGGGGTGTAGTGGGAGAACTGGTGTAGTGTGATAGAACTGGGGGGAGTGTAGTGGGAGAACTGGTGTAGTGTGATATAACTGGGGGGGGGTGTAGTGGGAGAATTGGTGTAGTGTGATATACCTGGGGGGGTGTAGTGGGAGAACTGGTGTAGTGTGATAGAACTGGGGGGGGTGTAGTGGGAGAACTGGTGTAGTGTGATAGATCTGGGGGGGGTGTAGTGGGAGAACTGGTGTAGTGTGATAGAACTGGGGGGGGGTGTAGTGGGAGAACTGGTGTAGTGTGATATACCTGGGGGGGTGTAGTGGGAGAACTGGTGTAGTGTGATATACCTGGGGGGGTGTAGTGGGAGAACTGGTGTAGTGTGATAGAACTGGGGGGGGGTGTAGTGGGAGAACTGGTGTAGTGTGATAGATCTGGGGGGGGTGTATTGGGAGAACTGTTGTAGTGTGATAGAACTGGGGGGTGTAGTGGGAGAACTGGTGTAGTGTGATAGATCTGGGGGGGGGGTGTAGTGGGAGAACTGGTGTAGTGTGATAGAACTGGGGGGGGTGTAGTGGGAGAACTGGTGTAGTGTGATAGAACTGGGGGGGGGTGTAGTGGGAGAACTGGTGTAGTGTGATAGAACTGGGGGGAGTGTAGTGGGAGAACTGGTGTAGTGTGATAGAACTGGGGGGGGGTGTAGTGGGAGAATTGGTGTAGTGTGATAGATCTGGGGGGGGTGTAGTGGGAGAACTGGTGTAGTGTGATAGAACTGGGGGGGGGTGTAGTGGGAGAACTGGTGTAGTGTGATATACCTGGGGGGGTGTAGTGGGAGAACTGGTGTAGTGTGATAGAACTGGGGGGGGGGTGTAGTGGGAGAACTGGTGTAGTGTGATAGATCTGGGGGGGGTGTATTGGGAGAACTGTTGTAGTGTGATAGAACTGGGGGGTGTAGTGGGAGAACTGGTGTAGTGTGATAGAACTGGGGGGGGTGTAGTGGGAGAACTGGTGCAGTGTGATAGATCTGGGGGGGTGTAGTGGGAGAACTGGTGTAGTGTGACAGAACTGGGGGGGTGTAGTGGGAGAACTGGTGTAGTGTGATAGATCTGGGGGGGGTGTAGTGGGAGAACTGGTGTAGTGTGATAGAACTGGGGGGGGTGTAGAGGGAGAACATGTGTAGTGTGATAGAACTGGGGGGGGTATAGTGGGAGAACTGGTGTAGTGTGATAGATCTGAGGGGTGTAGTGGGAGAACAGGTGTAGTGTGATATAACTGGGGGGGGTGTAGTGGGAGAACTGGTGTAGTGTGATAGATCTGGTGGGGGTGTAGTGGGAGAACTGGTGTAGTGTGATAGAACTGGGGGGGGGTGTAGTGGGAGAACTGGTGTAGTGTGATAGAACTGGGAGGGGTGTAGTGGGAGAACTGGTGTAGTGTGATAGAACTGGGGGGGGTGTAGTGGGAGAACTGGTGTAGTGTGATAGAACTGGGGGGGGTGTAGTGGGAGAACTGGTGTAGTGTGATAGCTCCGGGGGGGGTGTAGTGGGAGAACTGGTGTAGTGTGATAGATCTGGGGGGGTGTAGTGGGAGAACTGGTGTAGTGTGATAGAACTGGGGGGGTGTAGTGGGAGAACTGGTGTAGTGTGATAGAACTGGGGGGGGTGTAGTGGGAGAACTGGTGTAGTGTGATAGATCTGGGGGGGTGTAGTGGGAGAACTGGTGTAGTGTGATATAATTTGGGGGGGTATAGTAGGAGAACTTGTGTAGTGTGATAGAACTGGGGGGTGTAGTGGGAGAACTGGTGTAGTGTGATATACCTGGGGGGGTGTAGTGGGAGAACTGGTGTAGTGTGATAGAACTGGGGGGGTGTAGTGTGAGAACTGGTGTAGTGTGATAGAACTGGGGGGGTGTAGTGGGAGAACTGGTGCAGTGTGATAGAACTGGGGGGGTGTAGTGGGAGAACTGGTGCAGTGTGGTAGAACTGGGGGGGCTGTAGTGGGAGAATTGGTGTAGTGTGGGAGAACTGGGGGGGGTGTAGGGGGAGAGGGTAGGAGGCGAGGCGTCTGACCCTGGATCGACCTCTTTGTCTTTCCACAAACCTCACAAACAGCTGCACCAAACACAATCGACCAAATATGATGAACATGTAATACAAATAACTCCTATATCGTTAATGGTATTCATATTATTGCATTTATATTTGTCTTTGTTGCATTTCTCTTTTGCTGTATTTAATATTTATTACAACTTTAATAACTTAAATATGCCTCCTGTGTTATCTTGTTATAGGGGCGTGTGAGCTGTGATTATTTCCTTTAACTATGATCGAATTCATTGAATTTGAAAGTGTTAAACGTTTTCGACTTTATTTCTGATTATGTATTTAAACATAAATATAAATATATATATATATACTTATAAGATAAGATGGAGCTTTATTGTAGGGAAGGTGTGACAGCAGCAGTGAGAGAAACACAGATGGTCCTCATGAGAAGAAACAGAGATAAAAACTACTTAAATAAATAAAACAAACATAGTATGAATGTACATGTATATACATATACGTGAGTAAGGCTAAATGTATTTAAATGTGCAGATATATCACTACAGTATGGTTTTTAGAGTAGCGTTTATTGTTTTACGGTCTCCCTACGGAGGCGTGTGAGCTGTGAGACGTCAGCAGCCAATCACAGGGCATGTGAACGGTCCAGCTGGCAGCAGCAGCAGCAGCAGCAGCAGTGAGCGCTCTGATTGGCTGTGGCACCAGCAGGCTTCAGGATAAAAGAGCAGGCGTCCCTGAACACATCATCTTCCTCACCATGGCCTTCCTCTGGATCGTGTCCTGCCTCGCCTTCGTCAGCGCCGCCTACGGTACTGATATTTATTATCCTGTTCCTCCTTCAGTTAATATCCAGATGTTCTCAATCCTTCAGTTAGTATCCAGATGTTCTCAATCCTTCAGCTAGTATCCAGATGTTCTCAATCCTTCAGTTAGTATCCAGATGTTCTCAATCCTTCAGCTAGTATCCAGATGTTCTCAATCCTTCAGTTAGTATCCAGATGTTCTCAATCCCTCAGCTAGTATCCAGATGTTCTTCTGATGCTAGCTGCATGTCGTTTAAAGTTGGCTCTACTCTCTAAATGTGTGTACTATTATATATATATTGAAGTTTCTACCTGACCCCCCAGGCTGCGGCTCCCCTGCCATCACCCCCCAGGTGTCGGGTTACGCCCGCATCGTGAACGGGGAGGAGGCCGTGCCTCACTCCTGGCCCTGGCAGGTGTCCCTGCAGGTCAGTCTGAGCCTCACTGAAAATTAACCTGAGACAGATTTTATTTAACACCCCCTGCTTCTCTCAGCAATCCAGCGGCTTCCACTTCTGTGGGGGCTCCCTGATCAACGAGAACTGGGTGGTGACCGCTGCCCACTGCAACGTGAGGTCAGAACACACACAAACACACACACACACACACACACACACACACACACACACACACACACACACACACACACACACACACACACACACACACACACACACACACACACATACACACACACACACACACACACACACACACACACACACACACACAGACACATACAGACACAGACACAGACACACACACACACCAATACATATATACACACACACACACACACACATACAAAGGAAGGTTTAATGAAACACCACTTCCTGTTTCCTGTTTCAGGACGTACCATGTGGTGATTGTTGGGGAACACAATAAGGGCTCCGGCTCCAACGAGGACATCCAGAAACTGAAGCCCGCCCAGGTGAGACCCCGTCAGCCAATCAGTATTCAGAGCACCCCCCCCTTCCTTTAGCATTAACTGATCCCCCCTCCCCCAGGTGTTCACCCACCCTCTGTGGAACCCCCGCACCATCAACAACGACATCTCCCTCATCAAGCTGGCCTCGCCCGCCCGCCTGGGACCCAACGTCTCCCCCGTCTGCCTCGCAGAGTCCTCCGACAACTTCAGCGCTGGGACCACCTGCGTGACCTCCGGATGGGGGCTGACCCGTTACAATGGTGAGTGCCTATGCTAAGCTAACAGAGGCTAACGGTTAGTCGTCTCAACACTTGTTCTGTAGCGGTTTGACGATAGCTACAGACTGGAGAAAGATCTAAATGAGGTAGCCCGTTTACCGTTAGCTGATCAGGGACAGCTGAACATTAATGGGTGCGTTTGATTTCTTCCCCTGCAGCTTTCAACACCCCCAACCTGCTGCAGCAGGCCTCCCTCCCTCTGCTGTCAAACGAGCAGTGCAAGCAGCACTGGGGCAGCAACATCTCCGGAGTCATGATCTGTGCTGGAGGAGCTGGAGCCACTTCCTGCATGGTGAGGCCCCGCCCCTACCTGTCTCACCCTCTCTTTGTATCTCCCCTTGTGTAACCTGTCTCTCTCCCCCCTGCAGGGAGACTCTGGTGGTCCTCTGGTCTGTGAGAATGCCGGAGCCTGGACTCTGGTGGGCATCGTGTCCTGGGGAAGCAGCCGCTGCTCCACCTCCACCCCCGCCGTCTACGCCCGCGTCACCGAGCTGCGCAGCTGGGTGGACCAGACCCTCGCCGCCAACTAATCAGAGGAAACCCCGCCTGACCTCCGGCCCCCCCACCGACCCTCTGACCCCCAAACCCTAATAATAAAAACTTTCAAGATCACCCTTCGTGTCTGTCCATTCATATTTATTTATCTAGTGAATCAGGCTCTAGTGAATCAGACTCTAATGAATCAGACTCTAGTGAATCACGCTCTAGTGAATCAGACTCTAATGAATCAGACTCTAATGAATCAGACTCTAGTGAGTCAGACTCTAATGAATCAGACTCTAGTGAATCAGACTCTAATGAATCAGACTCTAATGAATCAGACTCTAATGAATCAGACTCTAATGAATCAGACTCTAGTGAGTCAGACTCTAATGAATCAGACTCTAGTGAATCAGACTCTAATGAATCAGACTCTAATGAATCAGACTCTAATGAATCAGACTCTAATTAATCAGACTCTAGTGCAGGGGTTCCCAGACTTTTTCAGCATGAGACCCAAAACAGAAAGTTTGTTGTCCTAGGGGACCCAAGCTAAAAAAATGTCATGATTTTCCATAATATCTACATTTATAAACAAAGAATACAACACACCATGAATTTAAAATGTAAATGAAAATATTTATTTAATTATAAAAGTGCATCGCAGCAATTAGGTTTCTCACCATAACAACCTTCCCTTTGAGCTTGCCCAGAAAAAATAAGGATCAAAGCAGAAAGACGAAACATGGGACGTGCAGTCAAGTATATAAAGTATAAATCAAATTTCAATTATGCAATTATCAAAAGTGCAATATTAAGTTTGTCGCTAGCTCAAAAACTATGTACACACCATTTTAAACTATTTTAAATGAACAAAGAACAAACATGTTGTAAACAGAAAGGGACAAAACACTAACTGAAGTGCAGTCAAGTGTATACAGTACATCACAGGTGAAACCAAATTTAAATTATCAGGAGTGGAACATTAAGTTTGTCACTAGATCAAAAACTATATGTACACACATTACGTACAGTTTGAGCAGAAGCAGAGCAAATCTAAGCGCAAGCAGACACTATTTGAGAATGAGGAAGGGGTTTGAGGGAAATAAATAAATATTCTGAACGTGAAATCAATAAAGTATGCTCTCAAATTTAAAGACCACGCTCTTGAATAAAGATAGGGAATAACCCTCATATGTATTCCTATGTGCATCACACTGCAGCAGTCACGTCCGTGCGGCTGATACTTTCTCTCGCTTTCCTTCTCATACTGCCGGTCACTTTCCCTCTAATCTTCCTGTGGTTATTGTTTTGAAACACCGCTCTGTGCCGCTGCAGAATGTAGTGGACTCGAGGGAGCGAGTAGAGGACGAGCGAGAGCGCGCAGCTGGCGGTCCGCTCCGGGGCTCAGTCTGCATTTCATCCAACTTTGCATGAAGACAATGAATCAGACTCTAATGAATCAGACTCTAATGAATCAGACTCTAATGAATCAGGCTCTAGTGAGTCAGACTCTAATGAATCAGACTCTAATGAATCAGGCTCTAGTGAGTCAGACTCTAATGAATCAGACTCTAGTGAATCAGACTCTAATGAATCAGACTCTAATGAATCAGACCCTAGTGAATCAGACTCTAGTGAATCAGACTCTAATGAATCAGACTCTAATGAATCAGACTCTAGTGAATCAGAATCTATTGAATCAGACTCTATTGAATCAGACTCTAATGAATCAGGCTCTAGTGAATCAGACTCTAATGAATCAGACTCTAGTGAATCAGACTCTAATGAATCAGGCTCTAATGAATCAGACTCTAATGAATCAGGCTCTAGTGAATCAGGCTCTAATGAATCAGACTCTAATGAATCAGACTCTAATGAATCAGGCTCTAGTGAATCAGGCTCTAATGAATCAGACTCTAATGAATCAGACTCTAATGAATCAGACTCTAATGAATCAGGCTCTAGTGAATCAGGCTCTAATGAATCCGACTCTAATGAATCAGACTCTAATGAATCAGGCTCTAGTGAATCAGGCTCTAATGAATCAGACTCTAATGAATCAGACTCTAATGAATCAGACTCTAGTGAATCAGGCTCTAGTGAATCAGACTCTAATGAATCAGACTCTATTGAATCAGACTCTAGTGAATCAGGCTCTAATGAATCAGACTCTAATGAATCAGACTCTAATGAATCAGACTCTAATGAATCAGACTCTAATGAATCAGACTCTAGTGCATCAGACTCTAGTGAATCAGACTCTAGTGAATCAGACTCTAATGAATCAGACTCTAATGAATCAGGCTCTAGTGAATCAGACTCTAATGAATCAGACTCTAATGAATCAGACTCTATTGAATCAGACTCTAGTGAATCAGGCTCTAATGAATCAGACTCTAATGAATCAGACTCTAATGAATCAGACTCTAATGAATCAGACTCTAGTGCATCAGACTCTAGTGAATCAGACTCTAGTGAATCAGACTCTAATGAATCAGACTCTAATGAATCAGACTCTAGTGAATCAGACTCTAATGAATCAGACTCTAATGAATCAGACTCTAATGAATCAGACTCTAATGAATCAGAATCTAATGAATCAGAATCTAGTGAATCAGGCTCTAATGAATCAGACTCTAATGAATCAGACTCTAATGAATCAGACTCTAGTGAATCAGGCTCTAGTGAATCAGACTCTAATGAATCAGACTCTAGTGAATCAGACTCTAATGAATCAGGCTCTAATGAATCAGACTCTAATGAATCAGGCTCTAGTGAATCAGGCTCTAATGAATCAGACTCTAATGAATCAGGCTCTAGTGAATCAGGCTCTAATGAATCAGACTCTAATGAATCAGACTCTAATGAATCAGACTCTAATGAATCAGGCTCTAGTGAATCAGGCTCTAATGAATCAGACTCTAATGAATCAGACTCTAATGAATCAGGCTCTAGTGAATCAGGCTCTAATGAATCAGACTCTAATGAATCAGACTCTAATGAATCAGACTCTAGTGAATCAGGCTCTAGTGAATCAGACTCTAATGAATCAGACTCTAATGAATCAGACTCTAATGAATCAGACTCTAGTGAATCAGACTCTAATGAATCAGACTCTAATGAATCAGACTCTAATGAATCAGACTCTAATGAATCAGGCTCTAGTGAATCAGGCTCTAATGAATCAGACTCTAATGAATCAGACTCTAATGAATCAGGCTCTAGTGAATCAGGCTCTAATGAATCAGGCTCTAATGAATCAGACTCTAATGAATCAGACTCTAGTGAATCAGGCTCTAATGAATCAGACTCTAATGAATCAGACTCTAATGAATCAGACTCTAGTGAATCAGGCTCTAGTGAATCAGACTCTAATGAATCAGACTCTAATGAATCAGACTCTAATGAATCAGACTCTATTGAATCAGACTCTAGTGAATCAGGCTCTAATGAATCAGACTCTAATGAATCAGACTCTAATGAATCAGACTCTAATGAATCAGACTCTAATGAATCAGACTCTAGTGCATCAGACTCTAGTGAATCAGACTCTAGTGAATCAGACTCTAATGAATCAGACTCTAATGAATCAGACTCTAATGAATCAGACTCTAGTGAATCAGACTCTAATGAATCAGGTTCTAGTGAATCAGGCTCTAGTGAATCAGACTCTAATGAGTTGGGGGGCTCTGTGTGGAGGTGGGGGGGGATCTGTGTGGAGGTGGGGGGAATCTGTGTGGAGGTGGGGGGCTCTGTGTGGAGGTGGGGGAATCTGTGTGGAGGTGGGGGGATATGTGTGGAGGTGGGAGGCTCTGCGTGGAGGTGGGGGGCTCTGTGTGGAGGTGGGGGGCTCTGTGTGGGGTTGGGGGGATATGTGTGGAGGTGGGGGGGCTCTGTGTGGAGGTGGGGGGAATCTGTGTGGAGGTGGGGGTCTCTGTGTGGAGGTGGGGGGGCTCTGTCTGGAGGCTGGGTGGATCTGTGTGGAGGTGGGGGAATCTGTGTGGAGGTGGGGGAATCTGTGTGGAGGTGGGGGGGACTATGTGTGGAGGTGGGGGGGATATGTGTGGAGGTGGGGGGGCTCTGTGTGGAGGTGGGGGGATATGTGTGGAGGTGGGGGGGCTCTGTGTGGAGGTGGGGGGCTCTGTGTGGAGGTGGGGGGCTCTGTATGGAGGTGGGGGGCTCTGTGTGGTGGCTCTGTTTGGAGGTGTGGGGGCTCTGTGTGGAGGCGGAGGGATCTGTGTTGAGGTGGGGGGCTCTGTGTGGAGGTGGGGGAATCTGTGTGGAGGTGGGGGGCTCTGTGTGGTGGCTCTGTTTGGAGGTGTTGGGGCTCTGTGTGGAGGTGGGGGGTCTGTGTGGAGGTGGGGGGCTCTGTGTGGAGGTGGGGGGGTCTGTGTGGAGGTGGGGGGCTCTGTGTGGAGGTGGAGGAGTCTTTGTGGAGTTGGGGGACTCTGTGTGGAGGTGGAGGAGTCTGTGTGGAGTTGGGGGACTCTGTGTAGAGGTGGGGGGGTCTGTGTGGAGGTAGGGGGCTCTGTGTGGAGGTGGGGGTTCTGTGTGGAGGTGGGGTGGCTCTGTTACCTCATCCACACCAACGCAACTCCGGTTCAAGCTCTGTGCTAGAGCTTTTCAGGTTCAGAACCGGTTCTTCGGTTTAGATCCGGCTATTTTCACACCGCCCAGAGTCCGACTGGTGCTGCGTCATCGTTTGCGTCATGACGTAACCGTTTGCGTGCCTGCTTCATAAAGCCAAACCGCGCGGAAACCCCTCACAGCTCACACCCACAACAACAACAATGGCCGATTGTGCTCCAGCTTCCTCTGTACCTCTTCGGAGGACCAGAATCCCAGTAGGTAGCTGGTCTCTTCAGTGGACCACTGCTGCTTGTTAAGTTTCTCCATCGTTGTGTACAATCTGGATAAAACGCAGGCTTTTTGTTGTTGTTCAGGAGTTGATCCCGCCCCTGCCCCTGACCCTGCCCCCGCCTCGACGTAAGCGTGACGTATGCGATGCTTTTGCTCTAGCTGGACAATTTGTTGGTGCTTGAAACGAACCGGATTCCGGAGCAAAGAGGCTGCTCTGCTGCGGTGTGAACAGGAAAACCCGGTACTTTTCAAGCTCCAGCTCCGAACCGGCCCTGAAACACTGTTGGTGTGAATGAGGTATGTGTGGACGTGGGGGGGCTCAGTGTGGAGGTGGGGGGCTCTGTCTGGAGGTGGGGGGGGCTCTGTAAGGAGGTGGGGGGCTCTGTGTGGAGGTGGGGGGGCTCTGTGTGGAGGTGGGGGGATCTTTGTGGAGGTGAGGGGGCTCTGTGTGGAGGTGGGGGGTTCTATGTGGAGGTGGGGGGGATCTGTTTGGAGGTGGGGGGCTCTGTGTGGAGGTGGGGGGCTCTGTGTAGAGGTGGGGGGGCTCTGTGTGGAGCTACACTGTGTATGAGACCCTAAAGTATCTTTATCAAATGCAAACATTGATGCCACCAAATCACACAATCCAAATAGAAAGTACTCAATTCTCCATGACTCCATGTCTCAGTGTCTCCATGTCTCAGTGTCTCCATGTCTCAGTGTCTCCATGTCTCAGTGTATCCATGTCTCCATGTCTCAGTGTCTCAGTGTATCCATGTCTCCATGTCTGAGTGTCTCCATGTCTCAGTGTATCCATGTCTCCATGTCTCAGTATCTCCATGTCTCCATGTCTCAATGTCTCAGCATCTCCATTTCTCAGTGTCTCCATGTCTTCATGTCTCAGTATCTCCATGTCTCAGTGTCTCCATGTCTCAATGTTTCAGCGTCTCCATTTCTCAGTGTCTCCATGTCTTCATGTGTCAGTATCTCCATGTCTCAGTGTCTCCATGTCTTCATGTCTCAATGTGTTCATGTCTCCATGTCTCAGTTTCTCTGTGTCTCAGTGTCTCCATGTCTTCATGTCTCAGTATCTCCATGTTTCCATGTCTTCATGTCTCAGTGTCTCCATGTCTCCATGTCTTCATGTCTCCATGTCTCAGTGTCTCCGTGTCTCAGTGTCTCGATGTCTTCATGTCTCCGTGTCTCAGTGTCTCCATGTCTTCATGTCTCAGCGTCTCCATTTCTCAGTGTCTCCATGTCTTCATGTCTCAGTATCTCCATGTCTCAGTGTCTCCATGTCTGAGTGTCTCAATGTGTTCATGTCTCCATGTCTCAGTCTCTCCGTGTCTCAGTCTCTCCATGTCTTCATGTCTCAGTATCTCCATGTCTCCATGTCTTCATGTCTCAGTGTCTCCATGTCTAAGTGTCTCCATGTCTCAGTGTATCCATGTCTCCACGTCTCAGTGTCTCAATGTCTCAGTGTCTTCATGTCTCAGTGTCTCCATGTCTCAGTGTCTCCATGTCTCAGTGTCTCCATGTCTCAGTGTATCCATGTCTCCACGTCTCAGTGTCTCAATGTCTCCATGTCTTCATGTCTCAGTGTCTCCATGTCTCAGTGTCTCAATGTCTCAGTGTCTCCATGTCTCAGTGTCTCCATGTCTCAGTGTCTCCATGTCTCAGTGTCTCCATGTCTCAGTGTATCCATGTCTCCACGTCTCAGTGTCTCAATGTCTCAGTGTCTCCATGTCTCAGTGTCTCCATGTCTCAGTGTCTCAATGCCTCAGTGTCTCCATGTCTCAGTGTCTCCATGTCTCAGTGTCTCAATGTCCCAGTGTCTCCATGTCTCAGTGTCTTCTGGACCTGTCTGCTGCATTCGACACGGTGAACCATCAGATCCTCCTTCAC
The DNA here is from genome assembly GCF_949606895.1 of Notothenia rossii. Taxonomy (NCBI): domain Eukaryota; kingdom Metazoa; phylum Chordata; class Actinopteri; order Perciformes; family Nototheniidae; genus Notothenia; species Notothenia rossii. The sequence goes on along the minus strand of NW_027640273.1, from coordinate 77,403 downwards.
ACTCTCCAAGAACTTGGAGTTTCAGGCTCTGCACTTTCCCTCCTCACCTCAAACCTCAAAGACCTACAGGGTAACTTGGAGAGGGTCCGAGTCCGACCCTTGTCAATTAACTACAGGGGTCCCTCAGGGCTCTGTTCTCGGTCCCCTCCTCTTCTCCTTGTACACAAACTCGCTCGGATCAGTCATTAGCCCGCATGGTTTTTCATACCACTGCTACGCTGACGACACCCAACTAATTCTTTCCTTTCCCCGCTCAGAGACCCAGGTCGTCGCACGCATCTCTGCTTGCCTAGCAGACATCTCTCAGTGGATGTCTGCTCATCACCTCAAGCTCAACCTTGACAAGACTGAACTGCTTTTCCTTCAGGGAAAAGATTGTCCCACTCTTGACCTAACAATCAACATCGGCCCCTCTGTTGTTTCCCCGACTCAGACTGCAAGGAATCTGGGTGTGACCCTAGATAACAAACTGTCCTTCACTGCAAACATCTCTGCTACAACCCGCTGCTGCAGATACACTCTTTACAACATCAGGAGGATACGTCCCCAGCTTACCCAGAAAGAGACGCAGGTTCTGGTCCAGGCTCTCGTCATCTCACGCCTAGACTACTGCAACTCCCTCCTGGCTGGTCTGCCTGCATTTGCCATCCGACCTCTTCAACCTTCCTAAATGTTCCCACACCACGCCGCTCCTCCGCTCCCTTCACTGGCTTCCAGTAACTGCTAGAATCCACTTCAAGACTTTGGTACTTGCGTACCATGCTGTGAATGGATCTGGCCCTTCCTACATCCAGGACATGGTTAAACCGTACACCCCAGCACGTGCACTCCGCTCTGCATCAGCCAAACAGCTCTCTGCACCCGCACTGCGAGGGGGACCCAAGTTCCCGTCAGCAGAAACACGTGGGTTTGCTATCCTGGCTCCAAAATGGTGGAATGAGCTCCCCATTGAAATCAGGACAGCAGAAAGCTTACACATCTTCTTCAGACTGAAAACTCATCTCTTTGGACTCCACTTCCAGAGATAGAATTACTAACAAAGCACTTATATACTAATAAAGGGCTGGCTGATCTAGAGCCAGTTGAGTAGCACTTGAAATGTTTGGCTCTATGAAACCTGATGTACTTATATGATTCTGTTTTCTTAAAGGTTGTATCTTGTTGGTCAAACGCACTAATTGTAAGTCTCTTTGGATAAAAGCCTCAGCTAAATGCAATGTAATGTGTCTCCATGTCTCAGTGTCTCCATGTCTCCATGTCTCCATGTCTCCATGTCTCCATGTGTCAGTGTCTCCATGTCTCCATGTGTCAGTGTCTCCATGTCTCCATGTCTCAGTGTCTCGATGTGTCAGTGTCTCCATGTGTCAGTGTCTCCATGTCTCAGTGTCTCCATGTCTAAGTGTCTCCGTGTCTAAGTGTCTCCATGTCTCCATGTCTCCATGTCTCAGTTTCTCCATGTGTTAGTTTCTCCATGTGTCAGTGTCTCCATGTCTCCATGTCTCCATGTCTCAGTTTCTCCATGTGTCAGTTTCTCCATGTGTCAGTTTCTCCATGTGTCAGTGTCTCCATGTCTCCATGTCTCAGTGTCTCCATGTGTCAGTGTCTCCATGTGTCAGTGTCTCCATGTGTCAGTGTCTCCATGTCTCCATGTCTCAGTGTCTCCATGTGTCAGTGTCTCCATGTGTCAGTGTCTCCATGTGTCAGTGTCTCCATGTGTCAGTGTCTCCATGTCTCCATGTCTCAGTGTCTCCATGTGTCAGTGTCTCCATGTGTCAGTGTCTCCATGTGTCAGTGTCTCCATGTGTCAGTGTCTCCATGTCTCAGTGTCTCCATGTCTCAGTGTCTCCATGTCTCCATGTCTAAGTGTCTAAGTGTCTCCATGTCTCAGTGTCTCCATGTCTCCATGTCTCCATGTGTCAGTGTCTCCATGTATCCATGTCTCAGTGTCTCCATGTCTCAGTGTCTCCATGTGTCAGTGTCTCCATGTCTCAGTGTCTCCATGTCTCCATGTGTCAGTGTCTCCATGTGTCAGTGTCTCCATGTCTCAGTGTCTCCATGTCTCCATGTCTCCATGTGTCAGTGTCTCCATGTCTCAGTGTCTCCATGTCTCAGTGTCTCCATGTCTCAGTGTCTCCATGTCTCCATGTCTCAGTGTCTTCATGTCTCCATGTGTCAGTGTCTCCATGTGTCAGTGTCTCCATGTCTCAGTGTCTCCATGTCTCCATGTGTCAGTGTCTCCATGTCTCAGTGTCTCCATGTCTCAGTGTCTCCGTGTCTCCATGTCTCAGTGTCTCCGTGTCTCCATGTCTCCATGTCTCCATGTCTCCGTGTCTCCATGTCTCAGTGTCTCCGTGTCTCCATGTCTCCATGTCTCCATGGCACCTGCGCACCAGTAATGTGCAGCCCTGGATATAACACTGAACCTGTTACTGTAATAACTGCATAGTTTTATTGATCAGGTAAATCCTCAGGTTACATGATGGACCCTGTGTATATACATCAATAACTTTACTAACAAGTATTATCAATACAGTCATGAAGATACTGATACATACTGAACAGTTATCAGCTTGCATGTCCACGTGTCTCTGCTGCTGGGAAACACACACATGTTCACACACTCACACACACACACACACACACACACACACACCCCCACACACACACACACACACACACACACACACACACACACACACACACACACACACACACACACACACACACACACACACACACACACACACACACACACACACACACACACACACACACACACACACACACACACACACACACACACACACACACACACACACACACACACACACACACACACACACACACACACACACACACACAATAGGTGCAGCTAGTTTGAATGACTTTGTATACTGCAGGGTAGCTGGTGGATTTACTCCAGGTGGAACTAAAGTCTGATTTAACACTTGATTATATTTCACATCATTCATCCAGATCTGAGAAGTAACTAAAGGTATTAAATACATGTAGTGAGTAGAAGTACACCATGTACCTCTGAACTGTAGAGGAGTAGAAGTACACCATGTACCTCTGGACTGTAGAGTATTAGCATTGACATGCTCAAGTAAAGTACAAGTACATCAGTACATAAGTACTTGAGTAGTTACTTTACTCACTTACTTTATCTCTGCTTTGAAACTTCTGGATAATGGTTAAACTTGTATTATTCCTATAATGTTTAAACTTTTGTTGTGTTTTTCAAATGTTCACAAGTCGGACACATCTGATACACACCGTAATCTGTTTGAGATCCGACTGTTTAAAGGAGTTTACCTTTGTGTGCTAAAATGTCCTGTCTGCAGACCAGCAGCTGTTCTGGTGCAGCAGCTCCCTCTGCTGGAGAGGACAGGAAGTGCTCAGGCCTCTCAAAGTTAAAGTCAAGTTTTTTGTCAATCTCAAAATATGTTTGTACACACAGACAGGTCGAAATACTGTTTCCCACAGTCCCGAGGTTTACAAAAACACACATTAAAATGCAAGAACACTCAATAATTACAAAAAACACAAAAGAACCGTTTACTTCAAGTAAGCAGGATATATATACAAATATGATGTACATGGTGCAAAAGAGAGTGCAAACATGTCCATAGCAGCGTGAACGTGACTGTGACTGGTGCTGGAGGGGTCTGTGTGTGGGGAGGGCAGCATATCATTCATATGGATGTTGAGATGTTTCCATAGATCTCTTAAAGACCCAGTGAAGTGCATGTTTTTGCACCAAAATTAAATGGCAGTTTCATTCCTTACATATCATTGTGCCTGTTCATGGCTAAAATAATTTTTAATAATTCATAATTAATGAATGAATGAATTATTAATGTTGCCGTCTGAGCCTAACGGAAGTTGCAGACGATAGTGGCTGTGACGTCACAAGATGTACCCAGTTGTGATTGTAAACATGGCGGAGACTCTGGAAAGTGATACTAGTGTGAGAGAAATGATTGATTTGGACAGCTTTTCGGATAGATGAGGAAAGTGATCAATCTGGTGCACTTTGAGGGCAACATTAAGAGATTTATGGATACAGCTCTCAACACTCATATGAAACATATATTTCAATAATTAAAAAACATTGGAATGATTTCTTAACCTATTTTATACAACTAATATTACATAGATGGAAATATTTGTTTCCATAGATGACCAAACCCACTGAGATAACTTAGGCTACAGTTTACCTCCCTGAGCTGACGTTATCTCTCTCAGTCCCACAGGAGAGCACTCTCCCTCTCCTTATTGTTGAAACAGCTAATCTCCGTTAGCTCCGAGCTAGCACCAGATGCTAACGACAACCCTGTAACTCTCTCAGTCTCTCTCTCTCTCTCTCTCGAATCGACCAGTGGCCTTTATTTATCATGATCAATCAAAGAATCTACGAAACAATGACACCAGCCAGGCTCACCTTCATCTTTTGGGAACAGAAACATCGCCACTTCGGCAGACTTGACATAACTACAGCCAGCGGCAATGCATCGTTTCCCCTGTGTTTTTCATCCCTCTTTCTTCACTGTCGCCTCCATTGTCAGGTTTCCTCGATTGGCAATCACTTCCAGTCGACTCCGACACACTTTCCAGGAAAATACTCGCTCAAAAACGTTGAGAAATTCGACTTTGAAAAAGAGAAAAAACGAACGGTGGTGAATGTAAACAGTGCGGCGGCGTCCATCTCGTGACGTCACGCAGTAGATCGCAAGCCACGCCCACGAAGGCGAAGGTCGACTGCAGATTTCCCCGGCAAATTCAAAACTCGTCAAATTCGTTGCTATTCCAACATCCTTTGATTTGGGTTCCAATGGACACTTTGGGTCATTACGTTACGTATTAGCATAACAGATCATGCACAGGTGCACACTTCACAGGGCCTTTAATGTTGCTCTCAAAGTGCAACAGATTGATGCTTTTAACTTCAACATTTAAAAAATAAATCTTCCCGGGGGAGCATCGCCCCCGACCCCCCTAGAGAAGGTTAGGTCCCCCCCCCCCCCCCACTTAAATCATTTCCACATGGACCGTTCACGTGCATGCATTCGCGAGTCATGGTGAGATATCTGGATTCAGAGGTTGCTTTGCACAGCATGAAAGAAAGGCCAAATCAATGGGCTGTGATTTTAATACTTTTAAGCAGAGGTCAATCATTTGTAGGGCCCTCGGAGGATGTTGTAAAAATGTAAATGGCCCTTGAGAGGAAGAAGGGTCCCCCCCCCTAAAGGAACGCGTCCCCCCCCCCTAAAGGAACGCGTCCCCCCCCCCCCTAAAGGAACGCTTCAGTCTCATCATATTGTTTAAATGAATGAATCAGTGGTTCTCAACCTTTTTAAACCAAGCACTGAGAAAAGGGTTGGGTCTCCAAGTACCACCATATGACCAATGACGGAGACACAGAGACACTGAGACATGGAGACATGGAGACACTGAGACATGGAGACACTGAGACATGGAGTCACTGACACATGGAGACACTGAGACATGGAGACACTGAGACATGGAGTCACTGACACATGGAGACACTGAGACATGGAGACACTGAGACATGGAGACATGGAGACACTGAGACATGGAGACACTGAGACATGGAGTCACTGACACATGGAGACACTGAGACATGGAGACACTGAGACATGGAGACACTGAGACATGGAGACACTGAGACATTAAGACACTGAGACATGGAGACACTGAGACATGGAGACACTGAGACATGGAGACACTGATACACTGAGACATGGAGACACTGAGACATGGAGACATGGAGACACTGAGACATGGAGACACTGAGACATGGAGTCACTGACACATGGAGACACTGAGACATGGAGACACTGAGACATGGAGTCACTGACACATGGAGACACTGAGACATGGAGACACTGAGACATGGAGACATGGAGACACTGAGACATGGAGTCACTGACACATGGAGACACTGAGACATGGAGACACTGAGACATGGAGACACTGAGACATTAAGACACTGAGACATGGAGACACTGAGACATGGAGACACTGAGACATGGAGACACTGATACACTGAGACATGGAGACATGGAGACACAGAGACATGGAGACACTGAGACATGGAGACACAGAGACACTGAGTCATGGAGAAACTGAGATACTAAGACACTGAGACATGGAGACACTGAGTCATGGAGAAACTGAGACACTAAGACACTGAGACATGGAGACACTGAGACATGGAGACACTGAGACATGGAGAGACTGACACATGGAAACACTGACACATGGAGACACTGAGACATGGAGACACGGAGACATGGAGAGACTGACACATGGAGACACTGACACATGGAGACACTGAGACATGGACACACTGAGACATGGAGACACTGAGACATGGAGACACTGAGACATGGAGACACTAAGACATGGAGACACTGAGACATGGAGACACTGAGACATGGAGACACTAAGACACTGAGACATGGAGACACTAAGACATGGAGACACTGAGACATGGAGACATGGAGACACTGAGACATGGAGACACTCAGACATGGAGACACTGAGACATGGAGACACTGAGACATGGAGACACTGAGACATGGAGACACTAAGACACTGAGACATGGAGACACTAAGACATGGAGACACTGAGACATGGAGACACTGAGACATGGAGACACTAAGACATGGAGACACTGAGACATGGAGACACTGAGACATGGAGACACTAAGACATGGAGACACTGAGACATGGAGACATTAAGACATGGAGACACTGAGACATGGAGACACTGAGACATGGAGACACTGAGACATGGAGACACTGAGACATGGAGACACTGAGACACTAAGACACTGAGACACGGAGACACTGAGACATGGAGACACTGAGACATGGAAAAACTGAGACACTAAGACACTGAGACATCGAGACACGGAGACACTAAGACACTGAGACATGGAGACACTGAGACATGGAAAAACCGAGACACTAAGACACTGAGACATGGAGACACTGAGACATGGAGACACTGAGACATGGAGACACTGAAACATGGAGACACTGAGACATGGAAAAACTGAGACACTAAGACACTGATACATGGAGACACTGAGACATGGAGACACTGAGACATGGACACACTAAGACATGGAGACACTGAGACATGGAGACATGGAGAGATGGAGACACTGAGACACTAAGACACTGAGACGTGGAGACACTGAGACATGGAGACACTGAGACATGGAAAAACTGAGACACTAAGACACTGAGACATGGAGACACTGAGATATGGAGACACTGAGACATGGACACACTAAGACATGGAGACACTGAGACATGGAGACACTGAGACATGGAGACACTAAGACATGGAGACACTGAGACATGGAGACACTGAGACACTAAGACACTGAGACATGGAGACACTGAGACATGGAGACACTAAGACATGGAGACACTGAGACATGGAAACACTGAGACATGGAAACACTGAGACACTAAGACACTGAGACATGGAGACATGGAGACACTGAGACATGGACACATGGAGACACTAAGACACTGAGACACTAAGACACTGACACATGGAGACACTGAGACATGGAGACACTGAGACACTAAGACATGGAGACACTGAGACATGGAGACACTAAGACATGGAGACACTGAGACATGGAGACACTGAGACACTAAGACACTGAGACATGGAGACACTGAGACATGGAGACACTAAGACATGGAGACACTGAGACATGGAAACACTGAGACATGGAAACACTGAGACACTAAGACACTGAGACATGGAGACATGGAGACACTGAGACATGGACACATGGAGACACTAAGACACTGAGACACTAAGACACTGACACATGGAGACACTGAGACATGGAGACACTAAGACACTGAGACATGGAGACACTGAGACATGGAGACACTGAGACACTGAGACATGGAGACACTAAGACACTGAGACATGGAGACACTGAGACATGGAGACACTGAGACATGGAGACACTAAGACACTGAGACATGGAGACACTGAGACATGGAGACACTGAGACATGGAGACACGGAGACACTGAGACACGAAGACACGAAGACACTGAGACATGGATACACTGAGACATGGAGAAACTGAGACACTAAGACACTGAGACATGGAGACACTGAGACATGGAGACACTAAGACACTGAGACATGGAGACACTGAGACACTAAGACACTGAGACATGGAGACATTGAGACATGTAGACACTGAGACAATGAGACATGGAGACACTGAGACATGGAGACATGGAGACATGTAGACACTGAGACAATGAGACATGGAGACACTGAGACATGGAGACACTGAGACATGTAGACACTGAGACAATGAGACATGGAGACACTGAGACATGGAGACATGGAGACATGGAGACATGGAGATACTGAGACACTGAGACATGGAGACACTGAGACATGTAGATACTGAGACACTGAGACATGGAGACACTGAGACATGGAGACACTGAGACATGGAGACATGGAGACACTGAGACATGGAGACATGGAGACACTGATACACTAAGACACTGAGACATGGAGACACTGAGACATGGAGACATGGAGACACTGAGACACTGAGACATGGAGACACTGAAACATGGAGACATGGAGACACTGAGACACTAAGACACTGAGACATGGCGACACTGAGACATGGAGACATGGAGACACTGAGACACTGAGACACTGAGACATGGAGACATGGAGACACTGAGACACTGAGACATGGAGACACTGAGACATGTAGATACTGAGACACTGAGACATGGAGACACTGAGACATGGAGACACTAAGACACTGAGACATGGAGACATGGAGACACTGAGACATGGAGACATGGAGACACTGAGACATGGAGACATGGAGACACTGAGACACTGAGACATGGAGACATGGAGACACTGAGACATGGAGACATGGAGACACTGAGACACTAAGACACTGAGACATGGAGACAATAAGACATGGAGAATTGAGTACTTTCTATTTGTATTGTGTGATTTGGTGGCATCAATGTTTGCAAGATACTTTAGGGCCTCATACACAGTGTAGCTCCACACAGAGCCCCCCCACCTCCACACAGAGCCCCCTCACCTCCACACAGAGCCCCCTCACCTCCACACAGAGCCCCCCACCTCCACACAGAGCCCCCTCACCTCCACACAGAGCCCCCCCACCTCCACACAGAGCCCCCACACCTCCACACAGAGCCCCCCACCTCCACACAGAGCCCCCACACAGAGCCCCCGACCTCCACACAGAGCCCCCACACAGAGCCACCCACCTCCACACAGAGTCCCCTAACCTCCACACAGAGCCCCCCCTCACCTCCACACAGGGCCCCCGACCTCCACACAGAGTCCCCCACCTCCACACAGAGTCCCCACACCTCCACACAGAGCCCCCCCTCACCTCCACACAGAGTCCCCAAACCTCCACACAGATCCCCCCCTAACCTCCACACAGAGCCCCCCACCTCCACACAGAGCCCCCACACCTCCACACAGAGCCCCCCACCTCCACACAGAGCCCCCACACAGAGCCCCCCACCTCCACACAGAGCCCCCACACAGAGCCGCCCACCTCCACACAGAGTCCCCTAACCTCCACACAGAGCCCCCCCTCACCTCCACACAGGGCCCCCGACCTCCACACAGAGTCCCCCACCTCCACACAGAGTCCCCACACCTCCACACAGAGCCCCCCCTCACCTCCACACAGAGTCCCCAAACCTCCACACAGATCCCCCCCTAACCTCCACACAGAGCCCCCCACCTCCACACAGAGCCCCCACACCTCCACACAGAGCCCCCCACCTCCACACAGAGCCCCCACACAG
>NW_027640273.1:55000-65000 GCF_949606895.1 Notothenia rossii | reverse complement strand
CAGGTGATGAAGGTCGGCCAGGTGAGTGCAAACACATCCTCCAATCACAGGCCAGACCCTGCCGTGGTGACGTCCTCTAACGTGTCACTTCCTGTCAGGTGTTCAAGCACCCCCGCTACAATGGCTTCACCATCAACAACGACATCCTGCTGGTGAAGCTGGCGTCCCCCGCCGTGATGAGCGTCCGCGTGTCCCCCGTCTGCGTCGCCGAGGCCGGAGACAACTTCCCCGGAGGCATGAAGTGTGTGACGAGCGGTTGGGGGCTGACCCGCTACAACGGTGAGGGGGCGGGGCTAACCTTAACCAATCAGATATAATGCTAGGTATGAAGTGTGTGACGAGCGGCTGGGGGCTGACCCGCCACAACGGTGAGGGGGCGGGGCTAACCTTAACCAATCAGAGCTAATGATAAACTTTTTTTTATTTCTTTTTTTTTATAATTTATTCAACTAAATTCGTACAAAAACAAAGAAGTATAATTCATACACACAAAATGAACAAAATGAGTAGAAGCGGGAGGGCTGAAGCATAGCTTATGGGAAGTAGCCCTCCCGTGAATCATCATTGGCTTCAATATAACATTGGCATTATTTCGACAAAAGCCTATAGAAATCAAGGAGTACAAAGAAATAAAGAAAACTGGAGAAAAATAAATAAATAAAAGTCAGGGTAAGAAAAAAATGAATGCATATATATAGGACAAACTAGATATAGGGTCATTTTCTGCACATGTCAATAGCAGTTTCAAATACCATTTTAGAAAAGGAAAATACTAGATATAAATATATACACATGTATAAAAAACAAATGAATAATGATAGTAATAATATATGCATATAAACATTATGAACACTTATTTTCAAGGGACTTTTTTACATTCATATGTTCACACATACACAAAATAATAAACACCATATGTTCAAGTGTATAAGCTTGATGAGCTTTGAGCTCAGGAGTGAATGCTAATGTTAGCTTTTAGCTCAGGAGTGAATGCTAATGTTAGCTTTTAGCTCAGGAGTGAATGCTAATGTTAGCTTTTAGCTCAGGAGTGAATGCTAATGTTAGCTTTTAGATCAGGAATGAATGCTAATGTTAGCTTTTAGCTCAGGAATGAATGCTAATGTTAGCTTTTAGATCAGGAATGAATGCTAATGTTAGCTTTTAGATCAGGAATGAATGCTAATGTTAGCTTTTAGCTCAGGAGTGAATGCTAATGTTAGCTTTTAGATCAGGAATGAATGCTAATGTTAGCTTTTAGATCAGGAATGAATGCTAATGTTAGCTTTTAGCTCAGGAGTGAATGCTAATGTTAGCTTTTAGCTCAGGAATGAATGCTAATGTTAGCTTTTAGATCAGGAATGAATGCTAATGTTAGCTTTTAGCTCAGGAGTGAATGCTAATGTTAGCTTTTAGATCAGGAATGAATGCTAATGTTAGCTTTTAGCTCAGGAGTGAATGCTAATGTTAGCTTTTAGCTCAGGAGTGAATGCTAATGTTAGCTTTTAGCTCAGGAGTGAATGCTAATGTTAGCTTTTAGATCAGGAGTGAATGCTAATGTTAGCTTTTAGATCAGGAGTGAATGCTAATGTTAGCTTTTAGCTCAGGAATGAATGCTAATGTTAGCTTTTAGATCAGGAGTGAATGCTAATGTTAGCTTTTAGCTCAGGAGTGAATGCTAATGTTAGCTTTTAGATCAGGAGTGAATGCTAATGTTAGCTTTTAGATCAGGAGTGAATGCTAATGTTAGCTTTTAGCTCAGGAGTGAATGCTAATGTTAGCTTTTAGATCAGGAGTGAATGCTAATGTTAGCTTTTAGCTCAGGAATGAATGCTAATGTTAGCTTTTAGATCAGGAATGAATGCTAATGTTAGCTTTTAGCTCAGGAGTGAATGCTAATGTTAGCTTTTAGCTCAGGAATGAATGCTAATGTTAGCTTTTAGCTCAGGAATGAATGCTAATGTTAGCTTTTAGCTCAGGAGTGAATGCTAATGTTAGCTTTTAGCTCAGGAGTGAATGCTAATGTTAGCTTTTAGCTCAGGAGTGAATGCTAATGTTAGCTTTTAGCTCAGGAGTGAATGCTAATGTTAGCTTTTAGATCAGGAATGAATGCTAATGTTAGCTTTTAGCTCAGGAGTGAATGCTAATGTTAGCATTTAGCTCAGTAACGAATGCTAATTTTAGCTTTTAGCACAGGAATGTAAAGAGTCCTGTTCCTGAGTGTTCAGGTAGTCTGAGTTGTTGTTGACGGTGGTTGTTTGTGTTTGTTTGTTTTTGTGTTTGTTGTGCAGCTGCTGACACCCCCTCCCTGCTGCAGCAGGCCTCCCTCCCCCTGCTCACCAACGATGAGTGCCGTCGCTTCTGGGGAAGTAAGATCAGCAATCTGATGATCTGCGCCGGAGCCTCCGGAGCCTCGTCCTGCATGGTGAGGCTGGAACTGGAACACGTCACCGTGGGGTTGGATTTGCAGCAACCTAACAATATTGTTTTGGATCGATTAATATAAATCTGTGTGTGTGTTTCCTCAGGGAGACTCTGGTGGTCCTCTGGTCTGTGAGAAGGCTGGAGCCTGGACTCTGGTGGGCATCGTGTCCTGGGGCAGTGGTACCTGCACCCCCACCATGCCCGGGGTCTACGCCCGCGTCACCGAGCTGCGCAGCTGGATGGACCAGACCATCGCTGCCAACTAAAGCTGTCAGATGCTCAATAAAACCCTCTGAAACACTTCCTGTGCTGTGCTTTGTTCATCAGGCAGATGTTAGCCGTGTTAGCGTGTTGTGAAAAAAGCTGGATGTCTTAGCATAGCTTAGCATAAAGACCGGAAGCAGGGGAGAAGCAGTTAGCTCCCTCATTTATTAATGAGCGTGTGTCACACTTTATGTAGCCTCACCCTGAGGTAGGCGGTCTGTGCTGCAGATACCGATATCTACTGGAGAGCAGAAAGAATATAGGACACAAAGGGATGCACGTTAGCTAAAACCATGTATGCTCAACTTAGCACAAATGAGCTCACGTGTTCTTGCCTGTTCTCGCGGTTCCGCAGCGGAATTTAGCTTAGGCCGTTAGCAGATACTGTCTAGCGGCTAATAAGCTTAATACAGGGCTGCCAACACTCACGCATTGAGCGTGAGAGTCACGCAATTAACCCATATCTCACGCACTCACGCCACACTTGCCTTTCCTCACGCTGAGTTGTCGTCCAAAATAAATGTATATAAATATACAAATAAAGTAAAGGAACAGCAAAACGAGCGGTCTACGAAATGAGAAATGAGGTCTTCTGGCTTAGTTCAGTAAAGTTGGAACGATATTGGGAGATTCTGATTTCACGGATCAGTAACTCATGAGCAAAACGTTATGCAGACACACATGACGTCTGCTAAGTAGTACCGTGGTAAGGCTGACAACAAACTACAATCACATTTTGATCCAAAAAAGCCAATACGGGCGGTCCTCCGAGCTGGACACAATAGCTCTCAAGTGAGACACACGCATTTCACTCCATTCACACGCTCACACGCCACACCTTGTATTTCTCACGCTGAGATTGCTTTCCAGGGTACCGCCCACCAAGTTGCGCCGCAATTTTGTAAAAAAAAAAAATATATATATATATCTATTGTATGAGCTATCATCCATGTTTTTAGATGAGAATAAAACAAAAACTGTCCAGTATCATAGATCCATCTCACTCCAGGGTGATAGCAGGACACCCCATGTAGTCACTCAGAACAAATCAGGACATTCTGATGTACAGTTTCAAAATAAAAGACCTTTGGGGACAGGGATGATAGCTCATGAGACTTCAAAGGTCTTTTATTTTGAAACTCTACATCAGAATGTCCTGATTTTTTCTGAGTGACTAGATGGGGTGTCCTGCTATCACCCTGAAGTGAAATGAGTCTTTGATACTGGACAGTTTTTGTTTTATTCTCATCGAAACACAGAGGGAGGATTTTTTTTGACTCTACCGTAATGCATAGGATATTCGCGCACCGCAATATCACGTGAGGGCTGGCTTGACTAGGTTTTCCCGAGTGGAGGCTGGCTTGACCGCAGTTGGTTTAGCATACTCAGCCCGACTCAGCCTGGTTGTTCCTGGCCCTAGAACCACGATTGTATGGGGCCATTACATCACCAGAAGTCCCAATTTAAGGGGTCATTTCTCCTCAAAAAATGTTTTACTCACTATATCAACAGCCCCAACAAAAATATTTTCCACCAGCCGCCACTGAGTACCAAACACCGCTGCCACAATCTCACTCTGAACTCTGTTCAAAACTTGAGAGCCCTGCATTACATTGGTCTCTATCTGCAGCCGGAGAAGAAGCGAGTGCTCAGGGACCGTCTGCAAAGTGCAACTCCCAAAAAAGAGAATACAATAATATTCAATCACTATTATACAGCTTATTACTTTAACTCACCACACACATCAAGAGTCTCCTGTGTGTCAGACTACAGCAGAGAGTTTGGAAGAATATGCTTTCGAATAATTTTGGGGAATATTTATAATGTAAAACTTTCCAGTATATTTCTACCAAACTCACTATCTGCATTGTTGCTGTTAGCATCTGGTTAGCTAGCTGCGCTAACGGATAGAAGCTGTTTCTAAAACAAGGAGAGGGAGAGCTCTGTCCTGTCAGACTGAGAGAGAACTACAGCTCAGTGAGGCAAGGGACTCTGTTTAGATACTTTAGTCTAGTTATCTCAGTGGGTCTCAAACGGTTTGGTCACCATTTATGGGAGTAAATGAAAAACAGTTATACTCTATGACAGTAAAACAAGAATACAGTTTAAAAGGTGAGTCATTTATTTGTAAAATATCCATAAAGAAAAAGAAAATCTGTTTACAGTTCTGTTTGATATGGTTGTTGAGAGATTTATCCTTAAATTCATGTTGCTCTCAAAGTGCACCAGGTTGATGGATTTAACTTCAATATTTTAAAAAATCTTCTCGGGGGAGCATGCCCCCGGACCCCCCTATTTTCGGTACACCAAAAAGAAAATCTCACTCCAAGCTGAACTCAAATGTTGGCAGCCCTGTTAATATCATGGACTGTATTTTACAGACTGATTTTCCTGACTGGTTTTAACATCACCACCATCTTCACCCTCCTGCTGTGTTCCGGTCAAATCCGACCGATTTAATACTTTCGGCACTCGTAACTTTTGTGTTTTTCATTTGATTGCATCGAGGCTTTATTTAACCAGATGAAAGCATTGAGATCAAATCTCATTTAGAATGCTGACCTGGCCAAGAAGGCAGCAACGTAAGCCGGAGGATATCCTCCACAGTAAACATTTGAACGTATACAATTGCTAATCATCACATTCATTGAACTTTGGGTTGCTTAGTCAACTTTGTAACACCCATGGTGTTCCCGCCATAAGAGATGAATGAGTAACCATCCATCAGATCCATCAACACAAACACACACCTAGCAGACTTAACAATGTATCATATATAATTCTGTGTGACTGGCGAAGCCACACACTGAATAGTATTCCACATACTTATTTGTGTGAATACTGTGCAACAGCATTTCTATAGTTCTTCTGTTTCTCTTTAATCTTCTTATTATTATTTCAACCAATATTTTGCCGTTGAATAACTTCAGCCTACTTTCACCTACAGAAACCATTCAAATATCAAAATGTTCAGCACACGATGGGAAACTTTCAACTTTTTCTAAATATTTTATACTTCTTGAAATATTCAGCTTTTTAAACTCTTTTTCTATCATGGCACTCAATGGGAGGAACCTTCAACTCCTCTTTTACCTACACCTTGCACCAAATGCTACTCCTTTCACATACTTTCAACTACAGAAACCATTCAAATATCAAAATGTTCAGCTCCTTCAGGACATGTGTGCTATGACTTTTCTTGTTTATGACATTTATAATTTTTGAGATATTTAACTTAGTTTGGAGCTTGGTAGAGAGGGCTTCTTCAGATTATAACATTAGTGTGTATTGTGCCGCTCGTTAAGTCTAGAGTGCTTTGATGTCAAAACAGAGTGCAGGAGTACTTGAAATTCTCCCAACATTTTTTTTTTTAAACCTGCCATAATTCCCAAACCCTACACTCCTCGGAAATCATTTTTCATGAAAAACATAGGAAAAGCTCTCCTACGTTGAAAAAAAAATGAAGTGACAAAACCTTTCAACATGTCTCCATCAAGGCCCATTGTAAATTCAGCCTGATTCGTCCTCAGAGCACCAACTGCACACCTTTAGTACATCTGCCAAAAATGCCACATTATTGACCCGAAAGTACACAAAAAGCAGACTCCGACGCTCCTCACGGTCCTGACATCCTCCACGCGTTGACATTTTACGAAAGCAGCTACAGTTTTTAAACTATAGTTGGAAATGTAAGAGGTTTATCTCTCATTCAGAACAATGGAAAGGCTCTCCTTTCACAGCACATCTCCATGGAAACCTTTGATCTCTGGGCTCATGTACACAGGTGTTTGATAACGTCGTCACCATGGTAACCTTTGATCTCTGGGCTTACACACACAGGTGTTTGATAGCATTCATTCACTACTACTTACATTTCATATCTAACCCCTTCAGCCTACTTTCAGCTATAAACCATTCAAATATTAACTTATGCAGCTATTTCAGGACAATGAGGCTATACATGTTGTTGTTTATACCTTTTTTAAACCTTTTCCTTTAAATATTAAGCTTCTTCACTATTTGTCCTCCTCTTCCAGTTTAACATTTCACTTTCAAGTTTCCAACAAAGTCATTGCAATGCATTTGAGCTGTAACCATTTGATTCACATCATGTCACTTTTCTGCATTTCTCCAGGTCAGCAACACACGCACGAGGTCTCTGTAGCTAAAGGCAGCTCCAGAGACCATCAGCTCATAACATACTCAGCCCTTTCTGCATTTCTCCAGGTCAGCAACACACGCACGAGGTCTCTGTAGCTAAAAGCAGCTCCAGAGACCATCAGCTCATAACATACTCAGCTCTTTCTGCATTTCTCCAGGTCAGCAACACACGCACTAGGTCTCTGTAGCTAAAAGCAGCTCCAGAGACCATCAGCTCATAACATACTCAGCCCTTTCTGCATTTTCAGCTAAATTCAGCCACAAATGTTCACAGTTTACAAACTTTACAGCATTCACATGCATTTTCTGCACGAAATGCATTTTCTAGTTTCATATGATTCTCCTTCTTCCTCCACAAATGTTTTCATGCTACTCGTCCAGCAGCGTTGACACGAAACACACAATAAACACATCAAAACGTGCGGAATGACGGGCTCGGGCTGCTATGTCTTTTATAAGAGATTCGCCTAGCCGTTTTCAATCATATCGCACTAAACTGCGAACATTTGCCCCATAGGAATGAATGGGAAATGTAACCCCAGACAGATTCCGCATACTTTCACATAGAACAGAAATGATAAGTTCAGTTCTCGAGACTATGGACTTTATTGGACTCATTTTATATTTTTTGATAGCTAGTACGGTTCTAGTCACAGTTTAAGTTGAAGAATGTCTCACTGTTTCACATGTTATAATGGGTGTGTATGGGAGAGTTAAGACTTAGAGTGACGTCCCAGAGGGGAGAGGAGCTGGAAAATCTGAAGTTTTGAACTATTGCTCGGCAGGCATATAGGGAACCTCCCGGGGTCTAGACACTGGTGATGATGATGAAGATCTGGATTTCAAAAAGTCTGTTCAAAAAGGCAGAACTCCAGGTAAGAAAATCATACATGGCATTTGCTATTACACATATTTAATTAACATTTCTGTTAACACTAGAACCGCCACCAGCGTCAGCTCCTACATAGATATCATTTAAATCATTTAATTTGTTCCTCTTCATAATTTCCTTATAAACTAAGCAGGACGATTTAAAACTCACTTAATTGGGTTCATTTAGAAATGGCTTCAGTTTATCATCATAACAGATCAAAAAGTTCAGATTCATTTTACAATAAATCAAGGAATGATGCACTTCTACAAACAAAAATCATAATTAAAACATTTAAACAAACTACTAAAAAGCTTTGCCTCAGCCGTGGCCGAGGCAAAGCAGCGGGTGTGGGAGAAGTTCGGAGAGGACATGGAAAAGGACTTTCGGGCGGCACCAAAGTTGTTCTGGAAAACTGTCCGACACTTCAGGAGGGGGAAGCAGGGAACCATCCAAGCTGTGTACAGTAAGGATGGGACGTTGTTGACCTCAACTGATTGAATGTTAGGGCGTTGGAAGGAGCACTTTGAGGAACTCCTGAACCCGACAACTCCGCCCTCTATGTTAGAGGCAGAGCTGGAGTATGACGGGGGATCGACACCAATCTCCCAGGGGGAGGTCACTGAGGTCGTCAAACAACTCCACAGTGGCAAAGATGGATCAGCTTTTTACTCTCGCAAGGATCCTGGAGGGGGCCTGGGAGTACGCTTATCCAGTCTACATGTGTTTTGTAGACTTGAAGAAGGCGTATGACCGGGTTCCCAGGGAGTCACTGTGGGAGGTGCTGCGGGAGTATGGGGTGAGGGGGTCTCTACTCAGGGCCATCCAATCTCTGTACTCCCAAAGCGAGAGCTGTGTCCGGGTCCTCGGCAGTAAGTCGGACCCATTTCCGGTGAGGGCTGGCCTCCGCCAGGGCTGCGCTTTGTCACCAATCCTGTTTGTAATATACATGGATCGGATTTCGAGGCATAGTCGTGGGGGAGGGGGTCTGCAGTTTGGTGGACTAAGGATTGCACCAATGCTTTTGGCAGATGATGTGGTTCTGATGGCTTCATCGGTCTGCGACCTTCAGCACTCACTGGATCGGTTCACCACCGAGTGTGAAGCGGCTGGGATGAGGATCAGCACCTCCAAATCTGAGGCCATGGTTCTCAGCAGGAAACCGATGGACTGTCCACTCCAAGTAGGGAATGAGTCCTTACCCCAAGTGAAGGAGTTCAAGTATCTCGGGGTCTTGTTCTCGAGTGAGGGAACAATGGAGCGTGAGATGGGTCGGAGAATCGGAGCAGCGGGAGCGGTACTGCAGTCTCTTTACCGCACTGTTGTGATGAAAAGGGAGCTGAGCCAGAAGGCAGAGCTCTCTGTCTACCGGGCCATTTTCGTTCCTACCCTCACCTATGGTCATGAAGGATGGGTCATGACCAAAAGAACGAGATGGCGGGTACAAGCGGCCGAGATGGGTTTTCTCCGCAGGGTGGCTGGTGTCTCCCTTAGGGATAAGGTGAGAAGTTCGGTCATCCCGGAGGGACTCGGAGTTGAACCGCTCCTCCTTCGTGTCGAAAGGAGCCAGTTGAGGTGGTTCGGGCACCTAGTTAGGATGCCACCTGGGCGCCTCCCTAGGGAGGTGTTCCAGGCACGTCCAGCTGGGAAGAGACCAAGGGGTAGACCTAGAACCAGGTGGAGGGATTATATCTCTTGGCTGGCCTGGGAGCGCCTTGGGATCCCCCAGTCAGAGCTGGTTGATGAGGCCAGGGAAAGGAACGTTTGGGGCTCTCTGCTGGAACTGATACCTCCGCGACCCGACCACGGATAAGCGGGAGAAGATGGATGGATGGATGGACGGAACACATTTGTGTGTGCATTGAAAAACACAAGTGTGAATCCTTCTGTGTGCATGTGTGTATTATGAGACTGTTCTGAGCCCATAAAGAACGAGACCCCGCCTCCCACGGTGGAACCAGTTCTTATTTTACATCCATGGTCTAAAATGATGTAAGTATTCGCTTAGCTAGCATCTGTGAGGCGTTCAGGGATCCTCTGTAAATTCTCGTGACGGTAAGTTAGCATGTCTTTGAATTACACACAGAGCACACACACAGTCCTCAGATATTCCTCAGCAGTGGTTTATTACACAAAGAGCAGGTTTATCTAACAGAGAGCAGGTCCGGCATCAGGTGAGGTATTATCGGGGGGGGGGGCAGGTGTTAGCGGTGTCTGGGGGGGGCAGGTGTTAGCATTAGTGGTGTCTTGGGGGGGCAGGTGTTAGCAGTGTCTGGGGGGGGA
>NW_027640273.1:30000-50000 GCF_949606895.1 Notothenia rossii | reverse complement strand
AGCACTTTAACAGAGAGCACTTTAACAGAGAGCACTTTAACAGACAGCACTTTAACAGACAGCACTTTAACAGACAGCACTTTAACAGACAGCACTTTAACAGAGAGCACTTTAACAGACAGCACTTTAACAAAGAGCACTTTAACAGACAGCACTTTAACAGACAGCACTTTAACAGAGAGCACTTTAACAGACAGCACTTTAACAGACAGCACTTTAACAGACAGCACTTTAACAGAGAGCACTTTAACAGACAGCACTTTAACAGACAGCACTTTAACAGAGAGCACTTTAACAGACAGCACTTTAACAAAGAGCACTTTAACAGACAGCACTTTAACAGACAGCACTTTAACAGAGAGCACTTTAACAGACAGCACTTTAACAGACAGCACTTTAACAGACAGCACTTTAACAAAGAGCACTTTAACAGACAGCACTTTAACAGACAGCACTTTAACAGAGAGCACTTTAACAGACAGCACTTTAACAGACAGCACTTTAACAGACAGCACTTTAACAGACAGCACTTTAACAGACAGCACTTTAACAGAGAGCACTTTAACAGACAGCACTTTAACAGACAGCACTTTAACAGACAGCACTTTAACAGACAGCACTTTAACAGAGAGCACTTTAACAGAGAGCACTTTAACAGACAGCACTTTAACAGACAGCACTTTAACAGACAGCACTTTAACAGAGAGCACTTTAACAGACAGCACTTTAACAGAGAGCACTTTAACAGACAGCACTTTAACAGACAGCACTTTAACAGACAGCACTTTAACAGACAGCACTTTAACAGAGAGCACTTTAACAGACAGCACTTTAACAGACAGCACTTTAACAAAGAGCACTTTAACAGACAGCACTTTAACAGAGAGCACTTTAACAGACAGCACTTTAACAGAGAGCACTTTAACAGACAGCACTTTAACAGAGAGCACTTTAACAGACAGCACTTTAACAGAGAGCACTTTAACAGACAGCACTTTAACAGACAGCACTTTAACAGAGAGCACTTTAACAGACAGCACTTTAACAGACAGCACTTTAACAGACAGCACTTTAACAGAGAGCACTTTAACAGACAGCACTTTAACAGAGAGCACTTTAACAGACAGCACTTTAACAGACAGCACTTTAACAGAGAGCACTTTAACAGACAGCACTTTAACAGAGAGCACTTTAACAGACAGCACTTTAACAGACAGCACTTTAACAGACAGCACTTTAACAGAGAGCACTTTAACAGACAGCACTTTAACAGACAGCACTTTAACAGACAGCACTTTAACAGAGAGCACTTTAACAGACAGCACTTTAACAGAGAGCACTTTAACAGACAGCACTTTAACAGACAGCACTTTAACAGAGAGCACTTTAACAGACAGCACTTTAACAGAGAGCACTTTAACAGACAGCACTTTAACAGAGAGCACTTTAACAGAGAGCACTTTAACAGACAGCACTTTAACAGAGAGCACTTTAACAGACAGCACTTTAACAGACAGCACTTTAACAGACAGCACTTTAACAGAGAGCACTTTAACAGACAGCACTTTAACAGAGAGCACTTTAACAGACAGCACTTTAACAGACAGCACTTTAACAGAGAGCACTTTAACAGACAGCACTTTAACAGAGAGCACTTTAACAGACAGCACTTTAACAGAGAGCACTTTAACAGAGAGCACTTTAACAGACAGCACTTTAACAGAGAGCACTTTAACAGACAGCACTTTAACAGACAGCACTTTAACAGAGAGCACTTTAACAGACAGCACTTTAACAGAGAGCACTTTAACAGACAGCACTTTAACAGACAGCACTTTAACAGAGAGCACTTTAACAGACAGCACTTTAACAGACAGCACTTTAACAGAGAGCACTTTAACAGAGAGCACTTTAACAGACAGCACTTTAACAGACAGCACTTTAACAGAGAGCACTTTAACAGACAGCACTTTAACAGACAGCACTTTAACAGAGAGCACTTTAACAGACAGCACTTTAACAGAGAGCACTTTAACAGAGAGCACTTTAACAGACAGCACTTTAACAGACAGCACTTTAACAGACAGCACTTTAACAGAGAGCACTTTAACAGACAGCACTTTAACAGAGAGCACTTTAACAGACAGCACTTTAACAGACAGCACTTTAACAAAGAGCACTTTAACAGACAGCACTTTAACAGAGAGCACTTTAACAGACAGCACTTTAACAGACAGCACTTTAACAGACAGCACTTTAACAGACAGCACTTTAACAGACAGCACTTTAACAGACAGCACTTTAACAGACAGCACTTTAACAGACAGCACTTTAACAGACAGCACTTTAACAAAGAGCACTTTAACAGACAGCACTTTAACAGACAGCACTTTAACAGAGAGCACTTTAACAGAGAGCACTTTAACAGACAGCACTTTAACAGACAGCACTTTAACAGACAGCACTTTAACAAAGAGCACTTTAACAGACAGCACTTTAACAGACAGCACTTTAACAGAGAGCACTTTAACAGACAGCACTTTAACAGACAGCACTTTAACAGAGAGCACTTTAACAGAGAGCACTTTAACAGACAGCACTTTAACAGACAGCACTTTAACAGACAGCACTTTAACAGACAGCACTTTAACAGACAGCACTTTAACAAAGAGCACTTTAACAGACAGCACTTTAACAGACAGCACTTTAACAGAGAGCACTTTAACAGAGAGCACTTTAACAGACAGCACTTTAACAGAGAGCACTTTAACAGACAGCACTTTAACAGACAGCACTTTAACAGACAGCACTTTAACAGAGAGCACTTTAACAGAGAGCACTTTAACAGACAGCACTTTAACAGACAGCACTTTAACAGACAGCACTTTAACAGAGAGCACTTTAACAGACAGCACTTTAACAGACAGCACTTTAACAGACAGCACTTTAACAGAGAGCACTTTAACAGACAGCACTTTAACAGACAGCACTTTAACAGAGAGCACTTTAACAGAGAGCACTTTAACAGAGAGCACTTTAACAGACAGCACTTTAACAGACAGCACTTTAACAGACAGCACTTTAACAGAGAGCACTTTAACAGACAGCACTTTAACAGAGAGCACTTTAACAGACAGCACTTTAACAGACAGCACTTTAACAGACAGCACTTTAACAGACAGCACTTTAACAGACAGCACTTTAACAGAGAGCACTTTAACAGACAGCACTTTAACAGAGAGCACTTTAACAGACAGCACTTTAACAGACAGCACTTTAACAAAGAGCACTTTAACAGACAGCACTTTAACAGAGAGCACTTTAACAGACAGCACTTTAACAGACAGCACTTTAACAGACAGCACTTTAACAGACAGCACTTTAACAGACAGCACTTTAACAGACAGCACTTTAACAGACAGCACTTTAACAGACAGCACTTTAACAGAGAGCACTTTAACAAAGAGCACTTTAACAGACAGCACTTTAACAGACAGCACTTTAACAGAGAGCACTTTAACAGAGAGCACTTTAACAGAGAGCACTTTAACAGACAGCACTTTAACAGACAGCACTTTAACAGACAGCACTTTAACAGACAGCACTTTAACAGACAGCACTTTAACAGACAGCACTTTAACAGAGAGCACTTTAACAGACAGCACTTTAACAGACAGCACTTTAACAGACAGCACTTTAACAGACAGCACTTTAACAGAGAGCACTTTAACAGAGAGCACTTTAACAGAGAGCACTTTAACAGACAGCACTTTAACAGAGAGCACTTTAACAGAGAGCACTTTAACAGAGAGCACTTTAACAGAGAGCACTTTAACAGAGAGCACTTTAACAGAGAGCACTTTAACAGAGAGCACTTTAACAGACAGCACTTTAACAGACAGCACTTTAACAGACAGCACTTTAACAGACAGCACTTTAACAAAGAGCACTTTAACAGACAGCACTTTAACAGAGAGCACTTTAACAGACAGCACTTTAACAGAGAGCACTTTAACAGAGAGCACTTTAACAGACAGCACTTTAACAGAGAGCACTTTAACAGACAGCACTTTAACAGACAGCACTTTAACAAAGAGCACTTTAACAGAGAGCACTTTAACAGAGAGCACTTTAACAGACAGCACTTTAACAGACAGCACTTTAACAGACAGCACTTTAACAGACAGCACTTTAACAGACAGCACTTTAACAAAGAGCACTTTAACAGAGAGCACTTTAACAAAGAGCACTTTAACAGAGAGCACTTTAACAGAGAGCACTTTAACAGACAGCACTTTAACAGACAGCACTTTAACAGACAGCACTTTAACAGACAGCACTTTAACAGACAGCACTTTAACAAAGAGCACTTTAACAGAGAGCACTTTAACAGAGAGCACTTTAACAGACAGCACTTTAACAGAGAGCACTTTAACAGACAGCACTTTAACAGACAGCACTTTAACAAAGAGCACTTTAACAGAGAGCACTTTAACAGACAGCACTTTAACAGAGAGCACTTTAACAGAGAGCACTTTAACAGACAGCACTTTAACAGACAGCACTTTAACAGACAGCACTTTAACAGACAGCACTTTAACAAAGAGCACTTTAACAGAGAGCACTTTAACAAAGAGCACTTTAACAGAGAGCACTTTAACAGACAGCACTTTAACAGACAGCACTTTAACAGACAGCACTTTAACAAAGAGCACTTTAACAGACAGCACTTTAACAGACAGCACTTTAACAGACAGCACTTTAACAGACAGCACTTTAACAGAGAGCACTTTAACAGACAGCACTTTAACAGACAGCACTTTAACAGAGAGCACTTTAACAGACAGCACTTTAACAAAGAGCACTTTAACAGAGAGCACTTTAACAGAGAGCACTTTAACAGACAGCACTTTAACAGACAGCACTTTAACAGACAGCACTTTAACAGACAGCACTTTAACAGACAGCACTTTAACAAAGAGCACTTTAACAGAGAGCACTTTAACAGAGAGCACTTTAACAGACAGCACTTTAACAGACAGCACTTTAACAGACAGCACTTTAACAGAGAGCACTTTAACAGAGAGCACTTTAACAGACAGCACTTTAACAGACAGCACTTTAACAGAGAGCACTTTAACAGACAGCACTTTAACAGAGAGCACTTTAACAGACAGCACTTTAACAGACAGCACTTTAACAGAGAGCACTTTAACAGACAGCACTTTAACAGACAGCACTTTAACAGACAGCACTTTAACAGAGAGCACTTTAACAGACAGCACTTTAACAGAGAGCACTTTAACAGAGAGCACTTTAACAGACAGCACTTTAACAAAGAGCACTTTAACAGAGAGCACTTTAACAGACAGCACTTTAACAGACAGCACTTTAACAGAGAGCACTTTAACAGACAGCACTTTAACAGAGAGCACTTTAACAGACAGCACTTTAACAGAGAGCACTTTAACAGACAGCACTTTAACAGAGAGCACTTTAACAGAGAGCACTTTAACAGACAGCACTTTAACAGACAGCACTTTAACAGACAGCACTTTAACAAAGAGCACTTTAACAGAGAGCACTTTAACAGACAGCACTTTAACAAAGAGCACTTTAACAGACAGCACTTTAACAGACAGCACTTTAACAGACAGCACTTTAACAGAGAGCACTTTAACAGAGAGCACTTTAACAGACAGCACTTTAACAGAGAGCACTTTAACAGACAGCACTTTAACAGACAGCACTTTAACAGAGAGCACTTTAACAGAGAGCACTTTAACAGACAGCACTTTAACAAAGAGCACTTTAACAGACAGCACTTTAACAGACAGCACTTTAACAGACAGCACTTTAACAGAGAGCACTTTAACAGACAGCACTTTAACAGACAGCACTTTAACAGACAGCACTTTAACAGACAGCACTTTAACAGACAGCACTTTAACAGACAGCACTTTAACAGACAGCACTTTAACAAAGAGCACTTTAACAGACAGCACTTTAACAGACAGCACTTTAACAGACAGCACTTTAACAGACAGCACTTTAACAGACAGCACTTTAACAGACAGCACTTTAACAGACAGCACTTTAACAGACAGCACTTTAACAGACAGCACTTTAACAGACAGCACTTTAACAGAGAACACTTTAACAGACAGCACTTTAACAGACAGCACTTTAACAGACAGCACTTTAACAGACAGCACTTTAACAGACAGCACTTTAACAGACAGCACTTTAACAGACAGCACTTTAACAGACAGCACTTTAACAGACAGCACTTTAACAGACAGCACTTTAACAAAGAGCACTTTAACAGACAGCACTTTAACAGACAGCACTTTAACAGAGAGCACTTTAACAGACAGCACTTTAACAGACAGCACTTTAACAGACAGCACTTTAACAGACAGCACTTTAACAGACAGCACTTTAACAGACAGCACTTTAACAGACAGTACTTTAACAGACAGTACTTTAACAGACAGCACTTTAACAGACAGCACTTTAACAGACAGCACTTTAACAGACAGCACTTTAACAGAGAGCACTTTAACAGACAGCACTTTAACAGACAGCACTTTAACAGACAGCACTTTAACAGAGAGCACTTTAACAGAGAGCACTTTAACAGACAGCACTTTAACAGACAGCACTTTAACAGACAGCACTTTAACAGACAGCACTTTAACAGACAGCACTTTAACAGACAGCACTTTAACAGACAGCACTTTAACAGAGAGCACTTTAACAGAGAGCACTTTAACAGACAGCACTTTAACAGACAGCACTTTAACAGACAGCACTTTAACAGACAGCACTTTAACAGGCTGCACCACACCCTGGTGCGGGTTAGGGTTCCTAGTCTTCTCAGTCCTCTCAGTCTGGATCCTAGTTTGACTGAGCTTCTAATGAACTAACAGTCTCTGAACACTTTAGATCACTGCAGAGTAACTCGACCAGTTCCTCCAGATGTCTGTCAGGTAAGTCATGAGATTCCTCGGATAGATCTGTCTCTACTTTAAAGAGTCCTCTCCTGCTGATGTTCAGGTGTATATCAGTATGTAGTGTCTCTACTTTAAAGAGTCCTCTCCTGCTGATGTTCAGGTGTATATCAGTATGTAGTGTCTCTACTTTAAAGAGTCCTCTCCTGCTGATGTTCAGGTGTATATCAGTATGTAGTGTCTCTACTTTCAAGAGTCCTCTCCTGCTGATGTTCAGGTGTATATCAGTATGTAGTGTCTCTACTTTAAAGAGTCCTCTCCTGCTGATATTCAGGTGTATATCAGTATGTAGTGTCTCTACTTTAAAGAGTCCTCTCCTGCTGATGTTCAGGTGTATATCAGTATGTAGTGTCTCTACTTTAAAGAGTCCTCTCCTGCTGATGTTCAGGTGTATATCAGTATGTAGTGTCTCTACTTTAAAGAGTCCTCTCCTGCTGATGTTCAGGTGTATATCAGTATGTAGTGTCTCTACTTTAAAGAGTCCTCTCCTGCTGATGTTCAGGTGTATATCAGTATGTAGTGTCTCTACTTTAAAGAGTCCTCTCCTGATGATGTTCAGGTGTATGTCAGTATGTAGTGTCTCTACTTTAAAGAGTCCTCTCCTGCTGATGTTCAGGTGTATATCAGTATGTAGTGTCTCTACTTTAAAGAGTCCTCTCCTGCTGATGTTCAGGTGTATATCAGTATGTAGTGTCTCTACTTTAAAGAGTCCTCTCCTGATGATGTTCAGGTGTATGTCAGTATGTAGTGTCTCTACTTTAAAGAGTCCTCTCCTGCTGATGTTCAGGTGTATATCAGTATGTAGTGTCTCTACTTTAAAGAGTCCTCTCCTGCTGATGTTCAGGTGTATATCAGTATGTAGTGTCTCTACTTTCATGAGTCCTCTCCTGCTGATGTTCAGGTGTATATCAGTATGTAGTGTCTCTACTTTAAAGAGTCCTCTCCTGCTGATATTCAGGTGTATATCAGTATGTAGTGTCTCTACTTTAAAGAGTCCTCTCCTGCTGATGTTCAGGTGTATATCAGTATGTAGTGTCTCTACTTTAAAGAGTCCTCTCCTGCTGATGTTCAGGTGTATATCAGTATGTAGTGTCTCTACTTTAAAGAGTCAAACTCCTGCTGATGTTCAGGTGTATATCAGTATGTAGTGTCTCTACTTTAAAGAGTCCTCTCCTGCTGATGTTCAGGTGTATATCAGTATGTTGTGTCTCTACTTTAAAGAGTCCTCTCCTGCTGATGTTCAGGTGTATATCAGTATGTAGTGTTTCTACTTTAAAGAGTCCTCTCCTGCTGATGTTCAGGTGTATATCAGTATGTAGTCCCTCTACTTTAAAGAGTCCTCTCCTGCTGATGTTCAGGTGTATATCAGTATGTAGTGTCTCTACTTTAAAGAGTCCTCTCCTGCTGATGTTCAGGTGTATATCAGTATGTAGTGTCTCTACTTTAAAGAGTCCTCTCCTGCTGATGTTCAGGTGTATATCAGTATGTAGTGTCTCTACTTTAAAGAGTCCTCTCCTGCTGATGTTCAGGTGTATATCAGTATGTAGTGTCTCTACTTTCAAGAGTCCTCTCCTGCTGATGTTCAGGTGTATATCAGTATGTAGTGTCTCTACTTTAAAGAGTCCTCTCCTGCTGATATTCAGGTGTATATCAGTATGTAGTGTCTCTACTTTAAAGAGTCCTCTCCTGCTGATGTTCAGGTGTATATCAGTATGTAGTGTCTCTACTTTAAAGAGTCCTCTCCTGCTGATGTTCAGGTGTATATCAGTATGTAGTGTCTCTACTTTAAAGAGTCCTCTCCTGCTGATGTTCAGGTGTATATCAGTATGTAGTGTCTCTACTTTAAAGAGTCCTCTCCTGCTGATGTTCAGGTGTATATCAGTATGTAGTGTCTCTACTTTAAAGAGTCCTCTCCTGATGATGTTCAGGTGTATGTCAGTATGTAGTGTCTCTACTTTAAAGAGTCCTCTCCTGCTGATGTTCAGGTGTATATCAGTATGTAGTGTCTCTACTTTAAAGAGTCCTCTCCTGCTGATGTTCAGGTGTATATCAGTATGTAGTGTCTCTACTTTAAAGAGTCCTCTCCTGATGATGTTCAGGTGTATGTCAGTATGTAGTGTCTCTACTTTAAAGAGTCCTCTCCTGCTGATGTTCAGGTGTATATCAGTATGTAGTGTCTCTACTTTAAAGAGTCCTCTCCTGCTGATGTTCAGGTGTATATCAGTATGTAGTGTCTCTACTTTAAAGAGTCCTCTCCTGCTGATGTTCAGGTGTATATCAGTATGTAGTGTCTCTACTTTCATGAGTCCTCTCCTGCTAATGTTCATGTGTATATCAGTATGTAGTGTCTCTACTTTAAAGAGTCCTCTCCTGATGATGTTCAGGTGTATGTCAGTATGTAGTGTCTCTACTTTAAAGAGTCCTCTCCTGCTGATGTTCAGGTGTATATCAGTATGTAGTGTCTCTACTTTAAAGAGTCCTCTCCTGCTGATATTCAGGTGTATATCAGTATGTAGTGTCTCTACTTTAAAGAGTCCTCTCCTGCTGATGTTCAGGTGTATATCAGTATGTAGTGTCTCTACTTTAAAGAGTCCTCTCCTGCTGATGTTCAGGTGTATATCAGTATGTAGTGTCTCTACTTTAAAGAGTCAAACTCCTGCTGATGTTCAGGTGTATATCAGTATGTAGTGTCTCTACTTTAAAGAGTCCTCTCCTGCTGATGTTCAGGTGTATATCAGTATGTTGTGTCTCTACTTTAAAGAGTCCTCTCCTGCTGATGTTCAGGTGTATATCAGTATGTAGTGTTTCTACTTTAAAGAGTCCTCTCCTGCTGATGTTCAGGTGTATATCAGTATGTAGTCCCTCTACTTTAAAGAGTCCTCTCCTGCTGATGTTCAGGTGTATATCAGTATGTAGTGTCTCTACTTTAAAGAGTCCTCTCCTGCTGATGTTCAGGTGTATATCAGTATGTAGTGTCTCTACTTTAAAGAGTCCTCTCCTGCTGATGTCCAGGTGTATATCAGTATGTAGTGTCTCTACTTTAAAGAGTCCTCTCCTGCTGATGTTCAGGTGTATATCAGTATGTAGTGTCTCTACTTTAAAGAGTCCTCTCATGCTGATGTTCAGGTGTATATCAGTATGTAGTGTCTCTACTTTAAAGAGTGCTCTCCTGCTGATATTCAGGTGTATATCAGTATGTAGTGTCTCTACTTTAAAGAGTCCTCTCCTGCTGATGTTCAGGTGTATATCAGTATGTTGTGTCTCTACTTTAAAGAGTCCTCTCCTGCTGATGATCAGGTGTATATCAGTATGTAGTGTCTCTACTTTAAAGAGTCCTCTCCTGCTGATATTCAGGTGTATATCAGTATTTAGTGTCTCTACTTTAAAGAGTGCTCTCCTGCTGATGTTCAGGTGTATATCAGTATGTAGTGTCTCTACTTTAAAGAGTCCTCTCCTGCTGATGTTCAGGTGTATATCAGTATGTAGTGTCTCTACTTTAAAGAGTCCTCTCCTGCTGATGTTCAGGTGTATATCGGTATGTAGTGTCTCTACTTTAAAGAGTCCTCTCCTGCTGATGTTCAGGTGTATATCAGTATGTAGTCCCTCTACTTTAAAGAGTCCTCTCCTGCTGATGTTCAGGTGTATATCAGTATGTAGTGTCTCTACTTTAAAGAGTCCTCTCCTGCTGATGTCCAGGTGTATATCAGTATGTAGTGTCTCTACTTTAAAGAGTCCTCTCCTCCTGATGTTCAGGTGTATATCAGTATGTAGTGTCTCTACTTTAAAGAGTCCTCTCCTGCTGATGTTCAGGTGTATATCAGTATGTAGTGACTCTACTTTAAAGAGTCCTCTCCTGCTGATGTTCAGGTGTATATCAGTATGTAGTGTCTCTACTTTAAAGAGTCCTCTCCTGCTGATGTTCAGGTGTATATCAGTATGTAGTGTCTCTACTTTAAAGAGTCCTCTCCTGTTGATGTTCAGGTGTATATCAGTATGTAGTGTCTCTACTTTAAAGAGTCCTCTCCTGCTGATGTTCAGGTGTATATCAGTATGTAGTGTCTCTACTTTAAAGAGTCCTCTCCTGCTGATGTTCAGGTGTATATCAGTATGTAGTGTCTCTACTTTAAAGAGTCCTCTCCTGCTGATGTTCAGGTGTATATCAGTATGTAGTGTCTCTACTTTAAAGAGTCCTCTTCTGCTGATGTTCAGGTGTATATCAGTATGTAGTGTCTCTACTTTAAAGAGTCCTCTCCTGCTGATGTTCAGGTGTATATCAGTATGTAGTGTCTCTACTTTAAAGAGTCCTCTTCTGCTGATGTGCAGGTGTATATCAGTATGTAGTGTCTCTAATTTAAAGAGTCCTCTCCTGCTGATGTTCAGGTGTATATCAGTATGTAGTCTCTACTTTAAAGAGTCCTCTCCTGCTGATGTTCAGGTGTATATCAGTATGTAGTGTCTCTACTTTAAAGAGTCCTCTCCTGCTGATGTTCAGGTGTATATCAGTATGTAGTGTTTCTACTTTAAAGAGTCATCTCCTGCTGATGTTCAGGTGTATATCAGTATGTAGTGTCTCTACTTTAAAGAGTCCTCTCCTGCTGATGTGCAGGTGTATATCAGTATGTAGTGTCTCTACTTTAAAGAGTCCTCTCCTGCTGATGTTCAGGTGTATATCAGTATGTAGTGTCTCTACTTTAAAGATTCCTCTCCTGCTGATGTTCAGGTGTATATCAGTATGTAGTGTCTCTACTTTAAAGAGTCCTCTCCTGCTGATGTTCAGGTATATATCAGTATGTAGTGTCTCTACTTTAAAGAGTCCTCTCCTGCTGATGTTCAGGTGTATATCAGTATGTAGTGTCTCTACTTTAAAGAGTCCTCTCCTGCTGATGTTCAGGTGTATATCAGTATGTAGTGTCTCTACTTTAAAGAGTCCTCTCCTGCTGATGTGCAGGTGTATATCAGTATGTAGTGTCTCTACTTTAAAGAGTCCTCTCCTGCTGATGTTCAGGTGTATATCAGTATGTAGTGTCTCTACTTTAAAGAGTCCTCTCCTGCTGATGTTCAGGTGTATATCAGTATGTAGTGTCTCTACTTTAAAGAGTCCTCTCCTGCTGATGTTCAGGTGTATATCAGTATGTATTGTCTCTACTTTAAAGAGTCCTCTCCTGCTGATATTCAGGTGTTTATCAGTATGTAGTGTCTCTACTTTAAAGAGTGCTCTCCTGCTGATGTTCAGGTGTATATCAGTATGTAGTGTCTCTACTTTAAAGAGTCCTCTCCTGCTGATGTTCAGGTGTAAATCAGTATGTAGTGACTCTACTTTAAAGAGTCCTCTCCTGCTGATGTTCAGGTGTATATCAGTATGTAGTAACTCTACTTTAAAGAGTCCTCTCCTGCTGATGTTCAGGTGTATATCAGTATGTAGTGTCTCTACTTTAAAGAGTCCTCTCCTGCTGATGTTCAGGTGTATATCAGTATGTAGTGTCTCTACTTTAAAGAGTCCTCTCCTGCTGATGTTCAGGTGTATATCAGTATGTAGTGTCTCTACTTTAAAGAGTCCTCTCCTGCTGATGTTCAGGTGTATATCAGTATGTAGTGTCTCTACTTTAAAGAGTCCTCTCCTGTTGATGTTCAGGTGTATATCAGTATGTAGTGTCTCTACTTTAAAGAGTTCTCTCCTGCTGATGTTCAGGTGAATATCAGTATGTAGTTTCTCTACTTTAAAGAGTCCTCTCCTGCTGATGTTCAGGTGTATATCAGTATGTAGTCTCTACTTTAAAGAGTCCTCTCCTGCTGATGTTCAGGTGTATATCAGTATGTAGTGTCTCTACTTTAAAGAGTCCTCTCCTGCTGATGTTCAGGTGTATATCAGTATGTAGTGTCTCTACTTTAAAGAGTCCTCTCCTGCTGATGTTCAGGTGTATATCAGTATGTAGTGTCTCTACTTTCAAGAGTCCTCTCCTGCTGATGTTCAGGTGTATATCAGTATGTAGTGTCTCTACTTTAAAGAGTCCTCTCCTGCTGATATTCAGGTGTATATCAGTATGTAGTGTCTCTACTTTAAAGAGTCCTCTCCTGCTGATGTTCAGGTGTATATCAGTATGTAGTGTCTCTACTTTAAAGAGTCCTCTCCTGCTGATGTTCAGGTGTATATCAGTATGTAGTGTCTCTACTTTAAAGAGTCCTCTCCTGCTGATGTTCAGGTGTATATCAGTATGTAGTGTCTCTACTTTAAAGAGTCCTCTCCTGCTGATGTTCAGGTGTATATCAGTATGTAGTGTCTCTACTTTAAAGAGTCCTCTCCTGATGATGTTCAGGTGTATGTCAGTATGTAGTGTCTCTACTTTAAAGAGTCCTCTCCTGCTGATGTTCAGGTGTATATCAGTATGTAGTGTCTCTACTTTAAAGAGTCCTCTCCTGCTGATGTTCAGGTGTATGTCAGTATGTAGTGTCTCTACTTTAAAGAGTCCTCTCCTGCTGATGTTCAGGTGTATATCAGTATGTAGTGTTTCTACTTTAAAGAGTCCTCTCCTGCTGATGTTCAGGTGTATATCAGTATGTAGTGTCTCTACTTTCATGAGTCCTCTCCTGCTAATGTTCATGTGTATATCAGTATGTAGTGTCTCTACTTTAAAGAGTCCTCTCCTGATGATGTTCAGGTGTATGTCAGTATGTAGTGTCTCTACTTTAAAGAGTCCTCTCCTGCTGATGTTCAGGTGTATATCAGTATGTAGTGTCTCTACTTTAAAGAGTCCTCTCCTGCTGATATTCAGGTGTATATCAGTATGTAGTGTCTCTACTTTAAAGAGTCCTCTCCTGCTGATGTTCAGGTGTATATCAGTATGTAGT
Organism: Notothenia rossii; assembly: GCF_949606895.1. Lineage (NCBI taxonomy): Eukaryota > Metazoa > Chordata > Actinopteri > Perciformes > Nototheniidae > Notothenia > Notothenia rossii. The sequence continues at coordinate 36,141 of NW_027640273.1, read as the reverse complement.
GTCTCTACTTTAAAGAGTCCTCTCCTGCTGATGTTCAGGTGTATATCAGTATGTAGTGTCTCTACTTTAAAGAGTCAAACTCCTGCTGATGTTCAGGTGTATATCAGTATGTAGTGTCTCTACTTTAAAGAGTCCTCTCCTGCTGATGTTCAGGTGTATATCAGTATGTTGTGTCTCTACTTTAAAGAGTCCTCTCCTGCTGATGTTCAGGTGTATATCAGTATGTAGTGTTTCTACTTTAAAGAGTCCTCTCCTGCTGATGTTCAGGTGTATATCAGTATGTAGTCCCTCTACTTTAAAGAGTCCTCTCCTGCTGATGTTCAGGTGTATATCAGTATGTAGTGTCTCTACTTTAAAGAGTCCTCTCCTGCTGATGTTCAGGTGTATATCAGTATGTAGTGTCTCTACTTTAAAGAGTCCTCTCCTGCTGATGTCCAGGTGTATATCAGTATGTAGTGTCTCTACTTTAAAGAGTCCTCTCCTGCTGATGTTCAGGTGTATATCAGTATGTAGTGTCTCTACTTTAAAGAGTCCTCTCATGCTGATGTTCAGGTGTATATCAGTATGTAGTGTCTCTACTTTAAAGAGTGCTCTCCTGCTGATATTCAGGTGTATATCAGTATGTAGTGTCTCTACTTTAAAGAGTCCTCTCCTGCTGATGTTCAGGTGTATATCAGTATGTTGTGTCTCTACTTTAAAGAGTCCTCTCCTGCTGATGATCAGGTGTATATCAGTATGTAGTGTCTCTACTTTAAAGAGTCCTCTCCTGCTGATATTCAGGTGTATATCAGTATTTAGTGTCTCTACTTTAAAGAGTGCTCTCCTGCTGATGTTCAGGTGTATATCAGTATGTAGTGTCTCTACTTTAAAGAGTCCTCTCCTGCTGATGTTCAGGTGTATATCAGTATGTAGTGTCTCTACTTTAAAGAGTCCTCTCCTGCTGATGTTCAGGTGTATATCGGTATGTAGTGTCTCTACTTTAAAGAGTCCTCTCCTGCTGATGTTCAGGTGTATATCAGTATGTAGTCCCTCTACTTTAAAGAGTCCTCTCCTGCTGATGTTCAGGTGTATATCAGTATGTAGTGTCTCTACTTTAAAGAGTCCTCTCCTGCTGATGTCCAGGTGTATATCAGTATGTAGTGTCTCTACTTTAAAGAGTCCTCTCCTGCTGATGTCCAGGTGTATATCAGTATGTAGTGTCTCTACTTTAAAGAGTCCTCTCCTGCTGATGTTCAGGTGTATATCAGTATGTAGTATCTCTACTTTAAAGAGTCCTCTCCTGCTGATGTCAAGGTGTATATCAGTATGTAGTGTCTCTACTTTAAAGAGTCCTCTCCTCCTGATGTTCAGGTGTATATCAGTATGTAGTGTCTCTACTTTAAAGAGTCCTCTCCTGCTGATGTTCAGGTGTATATCAGTATGTAGTGACTCTACTTTAAAGAGTCCTCTCCTGCTGATGTTCAGGTGTATATCAGTATGTAGTGTCTCTACTTTAAAGAGTCCTCTCCTGCTGATGTTCAGGTGTATATCAGTATGTAGTGTCTCTACTTTAAAGAGTCCTCTCCTGTTGATGTTCATGTGTATATCAGTATGTAGTGTCTCTCATTTAAAGAGTCCTCTCCTGCTGATGTTCAGGTGTATATCAGTATGTAGTCTCTACTTTAAAGAGTCCTCTCCTGCTGATGTTCAGGTGTATATCAGTATGTAGTGTCTCTACTTTAAAGAGTCCTCTCCTGCTGATGTTCAGGTGTATATCAGTATGTAGTGTTTCTACTTTAAAGAGTCCTCTCCTGCTGATGTTCAGGTGTATATCAGTATGTAGTGTCTCTACTTTAAAGAGTCCTCTCCTGCTGATGTTCAGGTGTATATCAGTATGTAGTGTCTCTACTTTAAAGAGTCCTCTCCTGCTGATGTTCAGGTGTATATCAGTATGTAGTGTCTCTACTTTAAAGAGTCCTCTCCTGCTGATGTTCAGGTGTATATCAGTATGTAGTGTCTCTACTTTAAAGAGTCCTCTTCTGCTGATGTTCAGGTGTATATCAGTATGTAGTGTCTCTACTTTAAAGAGTCCTCTCCTGCTGATGTTCAGGTGTATATCAGTATGTAGTGTCTCTACTTTAAAGAGTCCTCTTCTGCTGATGTGCAGGTGTATATCAGTATGTAGTGTCTCTAATTTAAAGAGTCCTCTCCTGCTGATGTTCAGGTGTATATCAGTATGTAGTCTCTACTTTAAAGAGTCCTCTCCTGCTGATGTTCAGGTGTATATCAGTATGTAGTGTCTCTACTTTAAAGAGTCCTCTCCTGCTGATGTTCAGGTGTATATCAGTATGTAGTGTTTCTACTTTAAAGAGTCATCTCCTGCTGATGTTCAGGTGTATATCAGTATGTAGTGTCTCTACTTTAAAGAGTCCTCTCCTGCTGATGTGCAGGTGTATATCAGTATGTAGTGTCTCTACTTTAAAGAGTCCTCTCCTGCTGATGTGCAGGTGTATATCAGTATGTAGTGTCTCTACTTTAAAGAGTCCTCTCCTGCTGATGTTCAGGTGTATATCAGTATGTAGTGTCTCTACTTTAAAGAGTCCTCTCCTGCTGATGTTCAGGTGTATATCAGTATGTAGTGTCTCTACTTTAAAGAGTCCTCTCCTGCTGATGTTCAGGTGTATATCAGTATGTATTGTCTCTACTTTAAAGAGTCCTCTCCTGCTGATATTCAGGTGTTTATCAGTATGTAGTGTCTCTACTTTAAAGAGTGCTCTCCTGCTGATGTTCAGGTGTATATCAGTATGTAGTGTCTCTACTTTAAAGAGTCCTCTCCTGCTGATGTTCAGGTGTAAATCAGTATGTAGTGACTCTACTTTAAAGAGTCCTCTCCTGCTGATGTTCAGGTGTATATCAGTATGTAGTAACTCTACTTTAAAGAGTCCTCTCCTGCTGATGTTCAGGTGTATATCAGTATGTAGTGTCTCTACTTTAAAGAGTCCTCTCCTGCTGATGTTCAGGTGTATATCAGTATGTAGTGTCTCTACTTTAAAGAGTCCTCTCCTGCTGATGTTCAGGTGTATATCAGTATGTAGTGTCTCTACTTTAAAGAGTCCTCTCCTGCTGATGTTCAGGTGTATATCAGTATGTAGTGTCTCTACTTTAAAGAGTCCTCTCCTGCTGATGTTCAGGTGTATATCAGTATGTTGTGTCTCTACTTTAAAGAGTCATCTCCTGCTGATGTTCAGGTGTATATCAGTATGTAGTGTCTCTACTTTAAAGAGTCCTCTCCTGCTGATGTTCAGGTGTATATCAGTATGTAGTCTCTACTTTAAAGAGTCCTCTCCTGCTGATGTTCAGGTGTATATCAGTATGTAGTGTCTCTACTTTAACACCCACACACTGACCTCCTTCTCCCCTCTCTCTCCAAGTGAGGTTCTTACCCTCGTTACCTCTGCCCGTCCTACCACCTGTTCTCTGGACCCTATCCCCTCAAACCTCCTTCAGACTATCGCTCCTGATATTCTACCATTTCTCACCCATTTCATCAACACTTCTCTAACTTCTGGTCACTTTCCAAACAGTCTCAAGGAGGCAAGAGTAAATCCTCTCCTTAAGAAACCCACTCTCAACCCGTCTGATGTTATTAACTACAGGCCCGTCTCTCTCCTCCCGTTCCTGTCTAAAACACTTGAACGCGCTGTCTTTAAACAACTCTCCTGTTACCTCCATCAGAACAACCTTCTGGATCCGCACCAGTCTGGTTTCAAGGCAGGTCACTCAACAGAAACTGCTCTCCTTGCTGTCTCTGAGGAACTGCACACTGCTAAAGCAGCCTCCCTCTCCTCTGTCATCATCCTTCTGGACCTGTCTGCTGCATTCGACACGGTGAACCATCGGATCCTCCTTCGCACTGTCCAAGAACTTGGAGTTTCAGGCACTGCACTTTCCCTCCTCACCTCATACCTCAACGACCGCACCTACAGGGTTACTTGGAGAGGGTCCGAGTCCGACCCTTGTCAATTAACTACAGGGGTCCCTCATGGCTCTGTTCTTGGTCCCCTCCTCTTCTCCCTGTACACAAACTCGCTCGGGTCTGTCATTAGCCCGCATGGTTTTTCATACCACTGCTACGCTGACGACACCCAACTAATTCTGTCCTTTCCCCGCTCAGAGACCCAGGTCGTCGCACGCATCTCTGCTTGCCTAGCAGACATCTCTCGGTGGATGTCTGCTCATCACCTCAAGCTCAACCTTGACAAGACTGAACTGCTCTTCCTTCCGGGAAAAGATTGTCCCACTCTTGACCTAACAATCAACATCGGCACCTCTGTTGTTTCCCCGACTCAGACTGCAAGGAATCTGGGTGTGGTCCTAGATAACAAACTGTCCTTCACTGCAAACATCTCTGCTACAACCCGCTGCTGCAGATACACGCTTTACAACATCAGGAGGACACGTCCCCAGCTGACCCAGACATCAGCGCAGATTCTGGTCCAGGCTCTCTTCATCTCACGCCTAGACTACTGCAACTCCCTCCTGGCTGGTCTACCTGCATGTGCCATCCGACCTCTGCAGCTCATCCAGAATGCAGCGGCTCGTCTGGTCTTCAACCTTCCCAAATTCTCCCACACCACACCGCTCCTCCGCTCCCTTCACTGGCTTCCAGTAACTGCTAGAATCCACTTCAAGACTCTGGTACTTGCGTACCATGCTGTGAATGGATCTGGCCCTTCCTACATCCAGGACATGGTTAAACCGTACACCCCAGCACGTGCACTCCGCTCTGCATCAGCCAAACAGCTCGCTGCACCCGCACTGCGAGGGGGACCCAAGTTCCCGTCAGCAAAAACACGTGGGTTTGCTATCCTGGCTCCAAAATGGTGGAATGAGCTCCCCATTGTAATCAGGACAGCAGATAGCTTACACATCTTCTTCAGACTGAAAACTCATCTCTTTAGACTCCACTTCCAGAGATAGAGTTACTAACAAAGCACTTATATACTAATAAAGGGCTGGCTGATCTAAATGCCAGTTGAGTAGCACTTGAAATGTTTGGCTCTATGAAACCTGATGTACTTATATGATTCTGTTTTCTTAAAGGTTGTATCTTCCTGGTCGAATGCACTTATTGTAAGTCGCTTTGGATAAAAGCGTCAGCTAAATGCAATGTAATGTAATGTAATGTAAAGAGTCCTCTCCTGCTGATGTTCAGGTGTATATCAGTATGTAGTGTCTCTACTTTAAAGAGTCCTCTCCTGCTGATGTTCAGGTGTATATCAGTATGTAGTGTCTCTACTTTAAAGAGTCCTCTCCTGCTGATGTTCAGGTGTATATCAGTATGTAGTGTCTCTACTTTAAAGAGTCCTCTCCTGCTGATGTGCAGGTGTATATCAGTATGTAGTGTCTCTACTTTAAAGAGTCCTCTCCTGCTGATGTTCAGGTGTATATCAGTATGTAGTGTCTCTACTTTAAAGAGTCCTCTCCTGCTGATGTTCAGGTGTATATTAGTATGTAGTGTCTCTACTTTAAAGAGTCCTCTCCTGCTGATGTTCAGGTGTATATCAGTATGTAGTGTCTCTACTTTAAAGAGTCCTCTCCTGCTGATGTTCAGGTGTATATCAGTATGTAGTGTCTCTACTTTAAAGAGTCCTCTCCTGCTGATGTGCAGGTGTATATCAGTATGTTGTGTCTCTACTTTAAAGAGTCCTCTCCTGCTGATGTTCAGGTGTATATCAGTATGTTGTGTCTCTACTTTAAAGAGTCCTCTCCTGCTGATGTGCAGGTGTATATCAGTATGTAGTGTCTATACGGAGCTCTGTGATTGGCCGGTACTGACCCAGGTCTGACAGGAAGGCGGAGTCCTCCAAGTGGATGTTTCCGTGCACAAGAGAAGAAGAGAGTCGCAGCGCGCTGAAGACGCAGCAGTACAGCAGCACCGACCCCAGCATCCTGAGAACTACAACTCCCACAATCCTCTGCTGAGAACTACAACTCCCACAATCCTCTGCTGCACCCCCAGCTCAGCGTCTGCTGGATTAAAGTCATTCACTGCAGTTAGAAATAAAATAATATACATTCATATTAAATGACGTTTCTCTAAAAACAGAAATGGAGACTCACCTGTTGTTGGTCCTCTTGTTGTTGTTAACCCCGCTGTTG
>NW_027640273.1:0-25000 GCF_949606895.1 Notothenia rossii | reverse complement strand
TAAAGAGTCCTCTCCAGCTGATGTTCAGGTGTATGTCAGTATGTAGTGTCTGTTCTTAGTGATATGCTGTTTTTTGACTTGCACTTCAGGGCCACAGTAAATAATATCAACATATAAATATATATGTTGATATCTGAACTCACCGATCTGTCCGGCCTTCACTTTGAATGGAACATCGAACTCACTCTGAAACACAAACATAGTTAATATTTCATTCAGTTATATTCATATACACATACAGCATGTATCATTGCTACAGCTTATTTCAGTTTGTAAGTGATGATGGGGCTTACCAGTGCGTTCTCCTTAACCCTGAGGTTCTCCAGTACCACGTTACCTACACACACACACACACACACACACACACACACACACACACACACACACACACACACACACACACACACACACACACACACACACACACACACACACACACACACACACACACACACACACACACACACACACACACACACACACACACACACACACACACACACACATACACACACACACACACAGTGTTAGGGCAAGAGGAGATACCCCTGAGTTAGAGGAGAGGAGATACCCCTGAGTTAGAGGAGAGGAGATACCCCTGAGTTAGTCAGTGTGCTAACAGTCCAGCTGTGAAGACATCTACGGGACACTTTTGAGATTTCTTCAAATGCCGTTGCCATGGCAACACAATGCTCACCATGATACACGGTTTTCTCATAACTTCAGTGAAAATACTCCAAACGGCCCAAAACTTCCCAGGTTTGGTAACGACGCAGCCATCAACACATCTAAGCTTATTGTGGGGTGTCATCAAATGCCGTTGGCATGGCGACAGATCATTCACCATCAAGTTAGTAACTTTTGAAGTGCTGTTACTAGACTACAAAGCATTAGCCAAAAGCTCCTGCAGCAGAAACCTATCTGTTAGTGCCATAGCCACATTTAAGGAAGAGATTCCACCAATACTTAACTCGATAGCATGTCTGCATGTAGGGGAGGAAACTTATACAAAATGTACACCACCCCAAATTGATCATGTTGTTGATAGTGCTACAGATGCACTGCGAATAAAATGAGACTCTGTTGCTCCTTTGAAAAAGAAGAAAATCAAACAACATAGATTAGCTCCATGGCATAATGCCCAAACCCGCAAAATAAAGACAAAGTCGAGACAACTTGAAAGGATATGGCGTTCCACTAAACTTGAAGAATCTGGTTTAATTTGGCATATTACTCTCAATGAATATAAGAAAGCACTGCGTAAAGCGAGAGCAGCCTACTACTCTTCATTAATAGATGAGAATAAGAATAAGATGTCTTTTCAGCACTGTAGCCAGGCTGACAGAGAGCCACAGCTCGACTGAGCCTTCTATTCCCATAGCACTCAGTAGGAATGATTTGATGTGCTTTTTTAACGATAACATTGTTACTCTTAGAAACAAAATCAATGACCTCTTGCCTTTGACCAGGAGAGTGTTATCAACACGATTACGATTTCCACACGGCATCTATTGCACGTCTGTCCGTCCTGGGAGAGGGATCCCTCCTCTGTTGCTCTCCCTGAGGTTTCTCCATGTTCCCCTTTAAACTGTGGTTTTCTCTGGAAGTGTTTCCTTGTACGATGTGAGGGTCTAAGGACAGAGGGTCTAAGGTCAGAGGGTCTAAGGACAGAGGGTCTAAGGACAGAGGGTCTAAGGTCAGAGGGTCTGAGGACAGAGGGTCTAAGGACAGAGGGTCTAAGGACAGAGGGTCTCAGGACAGAGGGTCTAAGGTCAGAGGGTCTAAGGACAGAGGGTCTAAGGTCAGAGGGTCTAAGGACAGAGGGTCTAAGGACAGAGGGTCTAAGGTCAGAGGGTCTAAGGACAGAGGGTCTAAGGTCAGAGGGTCTAAGGACAGAGGGTCTAAGGACAGAGGGTCTAAGGTCAGAGGGTCTAAGGACAGAGGGTATAAGGTCAGAGGGTCTAAGGACAGAGGGTCTAAGGTCAGAGGGTCTAAGGTCAGAGGGTCTAAGGACAGAGGGTCTAAGGTCAGAGGGTCTAAGGACAGAGGGTATAAGGACAGAGGGTCTAAGGACAGAGGGTCTAAGGACAGACGGTCTAAGGTCAGAAGGACTAAGGACAGAGGGTCTAAGGTCAGAGGGTCTAAGGACAGAGGGTCTAAGGTCAGATGGTCTAAGGTCAGATGGTCTAAGGACAGAGGGTCTAAGTTCAGAGGGTCTAAGGTCAGAGGGTCTAAGGACAGAGGGTCTAAGGACAGACGGTCTAAGGACAGAGGGTCTAAGGACAGATGGTCTAAGGTCAGAGGGTCTAAGGTCAGAGGGTCTAAGGACAGAGGGTCTAAGGACAGACGGTCTAAGGACAGAGGGTCTAAGGTCAGAAGGACTAAGGACAGAGGGTCTAAGGTCAGAGGGTCTAAGGTCAGATGGTCTAAGGACAGAGGGTCTAAGTTCAGAGGGTCTAAGGTCAGAGGGTCTGAGGACAGAGGGTCTAAGGACAGAGGGTCTAAGGACAGAGGGTCTCAGGACAGAGGGTCTAAGGTCAGAGGGTCTAAGGACAGAGGGTCTAAGGTCAGAGGGTCTAAGGACAGAGGGTCTAAGGACAGAGGGTCTAAGGTCAGAGGGTCTAAGGACAGAGGGTCTAAGGACAGAGGGTCTAAGGTCAGAGGGTCTAAGGACAGAGGGTCTAAGGACAGAGGGTCTAAGGACAGAGGGTATAAGGTCAGAGGGTCTAAGGACAGAGGGTATAAGGTCAGAGGGTCTAAGGACAGAGGGTCTAAGGACAGAGGGTCTGAGGACAGACGGTCTGAGGACAGAGGGTCTAAGGATAGAGGCTCTAAGGACAGAGGGTCTAAGGACAGACGGTCTAAGGACAGAGGGTCTAAGGACAGAGGGTCTGAGGACAGACGGTCTGAGGACAGAGGGTCTAAGGATAGAGGCTCTAAGGACAGAGGGTCTAAGGACAGAGGGTCTAAGGTCAGAGGGTCTAAGGACAGAGGGTCTAAGGACAGAGGGTCTGAGGACAGAGGGTCTGAGGACAGACGGTCTAAGGACAGAGGGTCTAAGGACAGAGGGTCTGAGGACAGAGGGTCTAAGGACAGAGGGTCTAAGGACAGAGGGTCTGAGGACAGACGGTCTAAGGACAGAGGGTCTAAGGACAGAGGGTCTAAGGTCAGAGGGTCTAAGGACAGAGGGTGTCGTATTGTCATACTGATATTCTGTACAAACTGTGAAGTCCACTGAGACAAATGTAACATTTGTGATATTGGGCGATATAAATAAACATTGATTGATTGATTGATTGATTGATTGATTGATTGATTAATTGATTGATTGATTTAAGTTAGTTCAAAAGTTTGCAGTTCAAATATTCTGCTGCTTTTCCAAGCCTTTTGACTTTCTTTTCTTCTCTCATCACACATTACATTTCAGCATAGCAGTTCAGCGTCAGCTTTTCAGCATAAAGCATTCCCACTAGCAATTTCTTCAGGAATGACTTTCTCTAGTTTGTTTCAAATGTTGTTCAGCCAGTGTTGAACTCAGTCCAAAGCATTTGGGAAGCTGACACAGATAAGGAAATATATGATATATTGTGATATGATATCAATGATATCTGTCGCGGACTGTATGCGATGCTCTGAGTTACTTATGTCAGGGCAGATGTTAAAGTTAAGTTATGTCATGTAATCATAGTGAAATTGCTCTGAAGTTGGGCAGTGATATTCTACTAACTTTCGTGTTGTATATTTTAAATTCATATTCAATTTCATATTTAATATTCCATTCCTTACACACTTAATGCATATATAATATCCTGCTTTATATTTTGGTAATGTACATTTGTATTTCAACATGTACATTTTCTACTTTTTTAATGCTATTTTATTTCTATTGAGATGTTTACATTTTGAATTGTTTATTTCTACTCTTTTAATTTCTCTATTGTAAAATAATATGTCTTTTTATGCTGCTGCAACGCAAACATTTCCCAGATTGGGATCAACAAAGCACTTCTTATCTTATCTTATGTTCAGTTGGTGACTGTTGGACACATCCTGTTTCAGATCCAGGCCACAGGTCACGTGCCTGAGTGTAAACACGCGCCCTTGTCAGATGACCGATCGATGCTCTCTGTCTCACACAGCGCTGTCTAAGGGCAGGCAGAAGTAATCAATCTAGCCGAGCCCAGAGAGAGTCGATCCTCCTCAGGACTGACGCGGCTCTGGAGTAAAGACCCGAACCAGGACCTGAACCAGAACCAGGACCTGGACCAGCATCATGGTGTTAGAGTCACTGGTCTCAGACCTGCTCAACAGGTTCATCGGAGACTATGTGGAGAACCTGAACAAGTCCCAGCTGAAGATCGGGATCTGGGGAGGTGAGAGCCAGACTGCGTCCGGAAACATCAGAATTTAACACATTATTCTGAATGTACGGGTCAGAAACGCACCTGAGCGCGTGCTTACATTCACACTTTAAAGTACAGGTGATATTGTGCAGATCGGCTGTGATATTTATATATATTTTAATCCAGTGTAATGTGTGCGCGCGGCTCTGAGCACAGTGTCGCACGCGGAAGTGATGTTATTTAGGAACCAGACTCCGTCCAGAAACCTAACAACAACAGTTTCTGCTTTATTAACAGACATACACACATTTATAAATATAACTTTAAAGTAAAGGTTGTGCTGTTCAGATCGGCTGTGATATTAATATATTATATATAAAACCGAACTGTAATTACCCCTCATTATTAACATCAAAACAAACACACACGCACACGCGCACACACACACGCACCACCATTACTCTTATGACAACATTCATCTGTTTTAGTATTCCTAGAATCGGTTGTGTGTGTGTTTAGAGCTGATAAACAGGAGGTTAACTGTACTACTATTTACTTGCACTATATTTGTCGGTTTATCTGTGATTTGTGTTGTGCTGTTGGAGAAGCCTCTGACACAAGATTTTCATCGACATAACTGTAGCTATGTTCTTTTGACAAATAAAGAACCTGGAACCTTTCCAGTGTCAATCAGATAACGTGTGTGTGTGTGTGTGTGTGTGTGTGTGTGTGTGTGTGTGTGTGTGTGTGTGTGTGTGTGTGTGTGTGTGTGTGTGTGTGTGTGTGTGTGTGTGTGTGTGTGTGTGTGTGTGTGTGTGTGTGTAGGTAACGTGGTACTGGAGAACCTCAGGGTTAAGGAGAACGCACTGGTAAGCCCCATCATCACTTACAAACTGAAATAAGCTGTAGCAATGATACATGCTGTATGTGTATATGAATATAACTGAATGAAATATTAACTATGTTTGTGTTTCAGAGTGAGTTCGATGTTCCATTCAAAGTGAAGGCCGGACAGATCGGTGAGTTCAGATATCAACATATATATTTATATGTATATATTATTTACTGTGGCCCTGAAGTGCAAGTCAAAAAACAGCATTTCACTAAGAACAGACACTACATACTGACATACACCTGAACATCAGCAGGAGAGGACTCTTTAAAGTAGAGACACTACATACTGACATACACCTGGGGCCGTATTCACAAAGCATTTTATCTTACCGCTAGGAGTGCTCCTAACTCGCGCTAAATCATTTTACGTAGGAGTTTTTTCTTAAAAGTTATTCACAAAGCCGCTGAGACCTACTCATACTAAGGATAAATCACTAAGAGTTAACTAAGAGTGACGCGCCGTTGCTATGGATGACGTCGATTCTCGTGCATGAGTTTAGAAGCGGTCAGTACGGTGATTGGTTGTTCAGAGCAGGCGGTCTCGGTGAAACTCATCCGCAACATCCCACAAACGAGCCCACTAAAACAAGGAAATAGCCTCGGCTAGAAATGTATTCCTATCAAATAGTTATGGACAGTGCAGTTAGCAGAATACACGCATGATGACAAGTTTGTGCAGACCACGATAATGACGTTGTATATGCACGTTAAAGAGAGAGAGAGCAAACAATACAAATACGTAGATTGCATTAAATCGAGGAGGCAATCAAAAGCACCCTGCAAACTATTATCCAATGAGCATATTTCCAGCACTTAAACACTTTCAATAACAGCCCATACCGCCGTTCAAGTCCCCCTATCATGATGAATGAAAACAATCTGCGTGTTGATGGATTCTTTCTATTGACGAACACGTCCTCATCTTTTGAGGGCGCAATTATTTTTATGTGCGTCCCGTCAATAGCACCGACCGCACCGGGCTTTCCCTCTATTGCCATGAAGTTGGCTTTGATCCTGTGTAGTTGTTGATTGTCCAAAGGAAACCGGATAAACTGTTGGATGATATGTGGTCTAGAGAGCGCGTTGATGGTTTGGTTTATGGCACGGCTGACTGATGGTTGCGATATTCCTAAATCGTCGGCATTGCAAAGTTGCATTTTCCCTGTTGCTAAATATCGTAGTGTTGCCAAACATTTTATTTCCGGACTAATCGGGTTATTCCTGTTAGTCGGGGATGTTATTGCATCCCGCACTAATTCCACAACAAGTTTGATACCCTCACGATTTAGCCTATATCTCTTGATCAATTCACAGTCTTCCATTGTCTCCAAAACATTTCGTCTCTCAGCCATTTTCAGATTCTTTGTGAATAGGTCTTACTGAGTTAGGAGTCCTCTCGAGGACTTTTAAGCTCTCCCAGACTTAGGTGCTACTTTTAGGCCTAAAATACTTTGTGAATTGCTCTTAGTGACTAAAATTAGGAGTCCTAAATTTAAGACTGACACGCCCATTATGCTTAGGAGTTTCTCCTAAATTCGCCAGTTAGGAGCTACTTTTAGCCCCAAGATCCTTTGTGAATACGGCCCCTGAACATCAGCAGGAGAGGACTCTTTAAAGTAGAGACACTACATACTGATATACACCTGGACATCAGCAGAAGAGGACTCTTTAAAGTAGAGACACTACATACTGATATACACCTGAACATCAGCAGGAGAGGACTCTTTAAAGTAGAGACACTACATACTGATATACACCTGAACATCAGCAGGAGAGGACTCTTTAAAGTAGAGACACTACATACTGATATACACCTGAACATCAGCAGGAGAGGACTCTTTAAAGTAGAGACACTACATACTGATATACACCTGAACATCAGCAGGAGAGGACTCTTTAAAGTAGAGACACTACATACTGATATACACCTGAACATCAGCAGGAGAGGACTCTTTAAAGTAGAGACTCTACATACTGATATACACCTGAACATCAGCAGGAGAGTACTCTTTAAAGTAGAGACACCACATACTGATATACACCTGAACATCAGCAGGAGAGGACTCTTTAAAGTAGAGACTCTACATACTGATATACACCTGAACATCAGCAGGAGAGGACTCTTTAAAGTAGAGACACTACATACTGATATACACCTAAATATCAGCAGGAGAGGACTCTTTAAAGTAGAGACACTACATACTTATATACACCTGAACATCAGCAGGAGAGGACTCTTTAAAGTAGATACACTACTGATATACACCTGAACATCAGCAGGAGAGGACTCTTTAAAGTAGATACACTACATACTGATATACACCTGAACATCAGCAGGAGAGGACTCTTTAAAGTAGAGACGTGTGATTAAAGTCCTGCTTGTGTTTCAGGGCGGCTGACGCTGAAGATCCCCTGGAAGAACCTCTACAGCGATGCTGTGGTCGCTACGCTGGACGGACTCTACCTGCTGGTGGTGCCCGGAGCCAGTGAGTGAGAGAGAGAACACCTGAAGTGTGTGTGTGTGTGTGTGTGTGTGTGTGTGTGTGTGTGTGTGTGTGTGTGTGTGTGTGTGTGTGTGTGTGTGTGTGTGTGTGTGTGTGTGTGTGTGTGTGTGTGTGTGTGTGTGTGTGTGTGTGTGTGTGTGTGTGTGTGTGTGTGTGTGTGTGTGTGTGTGTGTGTGTGTGTGTGTGTGTGTGTGTGTGTGTGTGTGTGTGTGTGTGTGTGTGTGTGTGTGTGTGTGTGTGTGTGTGTGTGTGTGTGTGTGTGCGCGTCGTCTCTGACGGCTGCACATCATCATATTGATAAATGAATACTAGTGTTAACCTGCTCTTTGAAACCTCTTTGTCCCACAAGAGCTAACGAGTCCCACACAAACTAACGAGTCTCACTCGAGCTAACGAGTCCCACACAAACTAACGAGTCTCACTCGAGCTAACGAGTCCCACACTAACTAACGAGTCTCACTCGAAATAACGAGTCTCACTCGAGCTAACGAGTCCCACACAAACTAACGAGTCTCACTCGAGCTAACGAGTCCCACACAAACTAACGAGTCTCACTCGAGCTAACGAGTCCCACACAAACTAACGAGTCTCACTCGAGCTAACGAGTCCCACACAAACTAACGAGTCTCACTCGAGCTAACGAGTCCCACACAAACTAACGAGTCTCACTCGAGCTAACGAGTCTCACTCGAGCTAACGAGTCCCACTCGAGCTAACGAGTACCACACAAACTAACGAGTCTCACACGAGCTAACGAGTCCCACTCAAACTAACGAGTCCCACTCGAGCTAACGAGTCCCACACAAACTAACGAGTCTCACTCGAGCTAACGAGTCCCACACAAACTAACGAGTCTCACTCGAGCTAACGAGTCCCACACAAACTAACGAGTCCCACTCGAGCTAACGAGTCCCACACAAACTAACGAGTCTCACTCGAGCTAACGAGTCCCACACAAACTAACGAGTCTCACTCGAGCTAACGAGTCCCACACAAACTAACGAGTCTCACTCGAGCTAACGAGTCCCACACAAACTAACGAGTCCCACTCGAGCTAACGAGTCTCACTCGAGCTAACGAGTCCCACACAAACTAACGAGTCCCACTCGAGCTAACGAGTCCCACACAAACTAACGAGTCTCACTCGAGCTAACGAGTCCCACACAAACTAACGAGTCTCACTCGAGCTAACGAGTCCCACACAAACTAACGAGTCTCACTCGAGCTAACGAGTCCCACACAAACTAACGAGTCTCACTCGAGCTAACGAGTCCCACACAAACTAACGAGTCCCACTCGAGCTAACGAGTCCCACACAAACTAACGAGTCTCACTCGAGCTAACGAGTCCCACACAAACTAACGAGTCTCACTCGAGCTAACGAGTCCCACACAAACTAACGAGTCCCACTCGAGCTAACGAGTCCCACACAAACTAACGAGTCTCACTCGAGCTAACGAGTCCCACACAAACTAACGAGTCTCACTCGAGCTAACGAGTCCCACACAAACTAACGAGTCTCACTCGAGCTAACGAGTCCCACACAAACTAACGAGTCCCACTCAAACTAACGAGTCTCACTCGAGCTAACAAGTCCCACACAAACTAACGAGTCTCACACGAGCTAACGAGTCCCACACGAGCGAACGAGTCCCACACGAGCTAAGGAGTCTCACTCAGCAACCCTAACCCACAGCAACAGGTCTTTGATCAGTAATGAGGACTTCTCTTTGTTTCAGCGATAAAGTACGATGAGTTGAAGGAGGACCTCTACCAGCAAGAGGCCAAACAGAAGGAGCTGCAGCGCATCGAGGAGGCCATGCAGCTGGCTGCGTCCAGAGGTGAGAGGACGACCTCTGACTGACCTTTGACTGACCTGAATGTTCTCTGACTTCAGACTGACCTCTGACTGACCTTTGACTGACCTGAATGTTCTCTGACTTCAGACTGACCTCTGACTGACCTTTGACTGACCTGAATGTTCTCTGACTTCAGACTGACCTCTGACTGACCTTTGACTGACCTGAATGTTCTCTGACTTCAGACTGACCTCTGACTGACCTTTGACTGACCTGAATGTTCTCTGACTTCAGACTGACCTCTGACTGACCTTTGACTGACCTCTGACTGACCTTTGACTGACCTCTGACTAGGGCTGTGCGAAAATCATAATCACGATTATTTTGGTCAATAATTGATACCACGATTATTAAATTATTCATTGACTTTGAAAACATCCATTTATTGAACTTTAAAACAAATACAAATAATAATAATTTGAACAGTATCTTTTTAACTGCTGATTACCCTGAACGTATAATTCAACTGAAAAACCAATACTAAAATAAATGATTATTTAGGGGTGCACCGAATGGGAAATTCTTAGCTGAAACCGATACCGAAAATAGGAAACAGTTGGCCGAAAGCCGAAAGGCCGAAAATGATTAATAGAAATATATATATATATATAATGTATACATTTTTTACCAATGTTGTTCAGCTACCTGATTATGGAAAAAGACATGATTATGGCAAAACTTAACTTAAATAATAATCACTATTATGGGTCCATAAAACATTTATTCAGCTCTTCTGAATGCATACAGTACATTCATTCCAAGTCAAGTGCATTTTCTTTTCTCTGTAGGATAACTAGAACAAAGTGCATTCAGAACAAAGCCAAGGTGCTTTAAAATAAACATCTAGGCCAGGAGGCCTACAACAAACTAGTGTAAATAAAGACTGTCACAGCCAGGCCTTCAACAACAACAAATGCACCTATCAGTTTGGTAAGCTAACGTGTTGTTGTGATGACGTAATCAAAACGCGACAACAAGCACGGCGCGCGACCATGCTCACGGCTGGCTCACAGCCAACATGTCTGCCGCTTGGAGATATTTAAAAATATCAGAGAGAGAGGCGCGGATTGCGATTTGTAAAACGTGTTCAGCTGACATTTCTCGAGGGGGTGTAACTGCATAGACTTTCACCACTTCGGGATTACTCCACCACTTGAAATCAAAACACCCGGACAAATATGCGGAGTAAGATCAACGTAACCCTGTTCTCGGACATTCGCTGATATTTTTTCGGTGCTGCCTTTTTAACCATTTTCGGCCGATAATTTTCGGTGGCCGAATATTCGGTGCATCCCGAATTTAAATAAATAATATCCAAATAATAAATACTAACAAACAAGATCAACAAATATTTTGGAGCGCACTGTCACAAGCTACTAAACATATATAAATTAAAAATGAATTTGACTAAAATAAATGAGATCAAATATGTTGTAGAGCTCCGTCACAACCTAGCAAAGCAAAACAATCGCTTTTTCGATGTTGTTTTCGTAATTGCGATTAAAATAAGATTAATTGCACAGCCCTACCTCTGACTGACCTCTGACTGACCTCTGACTGACCTCTGAATGTCCTCTAACCTCTGACTTCAGACTGACCTCTGACTGACCTCTGAATGTCCTCTGAATGTCCTCTAACCTCTGACTTCAGACTGACCTCTGACTAACCTCCGACTGACCTCGGTGTGACCTCGGTATGACCTCAGACTGACATCTGTGTGACCTCTGACTGACCTCTGACTGACCTCGATGTGACCTCAAATCTAACTAATTTGTGTCTGAACTATTCACGCTGCGTTCACTGTCAGCATCTCAAACGGGAGATTTGCTGTTCAGCTTGGAGAGTGTTGTTTACCAGGAGCCTCACAATGGTAACACACACACACACTGGTTCTCCAGTACCACGTTACCTACACACACACACACACACACACACACACACACACACACACACACACACACACACACACACACACACACACACACACACACACACACACACACACACACACACACACACACACACACACACACACACATCAGTGTTGCTGTTACTTCCTCTCTGTTACTCACTTACTTTACTTCCTGTATGTTACTTCCTGTCTGTATCTTCCTGTCTGTTACTTCCTGTCTGGTACTTCCTATCTGTTACTTCATGTCTGGTACTTCCTGTCTGTTCCATCCTGTCTGTTCCATCCTGTCTGTTACTTCCTGTCTGTTACTTCCTGTCTGTTACTTCCTGTCTGGTAATTCCTGTCTGTTCCATCCTGTCTGTTACTTCCTGTCTCTTCCATCCTGTCTGTATCTTCCTGTCTGTTACTTCCTGGCTGGTACTTCCTATCTGTTACTTCATGTATGGTACTTCCTGTCTGTTCCATCCTGTCTGTTCCATCCTGTCTGTTACTTCCTGTCTGGTAATTCCTGTCTGTTCCATCCTGTCTGTTACTTCCTGTCTCTTCCTTCCTGTCTGTTACTTCCTGTCTAACTCTCTTCTCTCTCTTTAACGCTGCCAAAGTCTCAAAAGGAAATAAAAAACATAAGAAGGTTAAAAAAAGCCTGAAGAAAAAACTCTGCAACAGAAACTCAGGTACCCCCCCCCCCCCCCCCCCCCATTTAAATATGATAATGAGGCAACTGAGGCTAATGCTAACAGGACACAAACAGTCAAAGTTAGCATGGTGAACCATCAGTTCGAGGTCTCATCTGGGTCAGGTCTCATCAGGGTCAGGTCTCATCAGGGTCAGGTCTCATCAGGTTCAGGTCTCATCACGTCTCATCAGGTTCAGGTCTCATCAGGTCTCATCAGGGTCAGGTCTCATCAGGTCTCATCAGGGTCAGGTCTCATCAGGGTCAGGTTTCATCAGGGTCAGGTCTCATCAGGGTCAGGTCTCATCAGGTTCAGGTCTCATCAGGTTCAGGTCTCATCACGTCTCATCAGGTTCAGGTCTCATCAGGTCTCATCAGGGTCAGGTCTCATCAGGTCTCATCAGGGTCAGGTCTCATCAGGTCTCATCAGGGTCAGGTCTCATCAGGGGTCAGGTCTCATCAGGTTCAGGTCTTATCAGGTCTCATCAGGGTCAGGTCTCATCAGGATCAGGTCTCATCAGGTCTCATCAGGGTCAGGTCTCATCAGGTCTCATCAGGGTCAGGTCTCATCAGAGTCAGGTCTCATCAGGTTTAGGTCTCATCAGGGTCAGGTCTCATCAGGTTTAGGTCTCATCAGGTTCAGGTCTCATCAGGTTCAGGTCTCATCAGGGTCAGTTCTCATCAGGGTCAGGTCTCATCAGGTTTAGGTCTCATCAGGTTCAGGTCTCATCAGGTTCAGGTCTCATCAGGGTCAGGTCTCATCAGAGTCAGGTCTCATCAGGTTTAGGTCTCATCAGGGTCAGGTCTCATTAGGTCTCATCAGGTTCAGGTCTCATCAGGTTCAGGTCTCATCAGGTCTCATCAGGTTCAGGTCTCATCAGGTTTAGGTCTCATCAGGGTCAGGTCTCATTAGGTCTCATCAGGGTCAGGTCTCATCAGGTTCAGGTCTCATCCGGGTCAGGTCTCATCAGGGTCAGGTCTCATCAGGGTCAGGTCTCATCAGGGTCAGGTCTCATCAGGGTCAGGTCTCATCAGGTCTCATCAGGTTCAGGTCTCATCAGGTCTCATCCGGGTCAGGTCTCATCAGGTCTCATCAGGTTCAGGTCTCATCAGGTTTAGGTCTCATCAGGGTCAGGTCTCATCAGGTCTCATCAGGGTCAGGTCTCATCAGGGTCAGGTCTCATCAGGGTCAGGTCTCATCAGGGTCAGGTCTCATCAGGTCTCATCAGGTTCAGGTCTCATCAGGTCTCATCCGGGTCAGGTCTCATCCGGGTCAGGTCTCATCAGGGTCAGGTCTCATCAGGGTCAGGTCTCATCAGGTCTCATCCGGGTCAGGTCTCATCAGGGTCAGGTCTCATCAGGTCTCATCAGGGTCAGGTCTCATCAGGTCTCATCAGGGTCAGGTCTCATCAGGTTTATGTCTCATCAGGGTCAGGTTTCACCAGGTTCAGGTCTCATCAGGGTCAGTTCTCATCAGGGTCAGGTCTCATCAGGTTTAGGTCTCATCAGGTTCAGGTCTCATCAGGTTCAGGTCTCATCAGGTTCAGGTCTCATCAGGTTCAGGTCTCATCAGGGTCAGGTCTCATCAGGGTCAGGTCTCATCAGGTTCAGGTCTCATCAGGGTCAGGTCTCATCAGGTTCAGGTCTCATCAGGTTCAGGTCTCATCAGGTTAGGGTCTCATCAGGGTCAGGTCTCATCAGGGTCAGGTCTCATCAAGTCTCTTCCTGTCTCATTCAGAAAAGCCTCAGGACCAGAAGAAGGACTCGTTTGCAGAGAAACTGGCGACTCAGGTGATCAAAAACCTGCAGGTGAAGATCACCAGCATCCACCTGCGCTTCGAGGACGACGTGAGTACAGGTTCTGGTTCTGTTCTATATCGTGGTCCAGGTTCTGGTTCAGGTCTAGATCTTGGTCTAGCTCCAGATCCAGGTTCTGGTTCAGTCAGCTCTTCAGCGTGATTCTGATGGACTCTGTGTTTGTTTCAGCTGTCGGACCCAGAGCACCCCCTGTCTGTGGGAGTAACACTTTCTGAACTTAGCCTGCAGGTAACACACACACACACACACACACACACACACACACACACACACACACACACACACACACACACACACACACACACACACACACACACACACACACACACACACACACACACACACACACACACACACACACACACACACACACACACACACACACACACACACACACACACTGATGTGTTGTTTTGTGTTCTGCAGACCACTGACGAAAGCTGGAAGTCCTGCATCCTGAACGAAGCAGCAAAGATCAGCTATAAGGTGAGGAAGACTTTGAGATTTCTAAACTCTAGACCAGGGGTTCCCAACCTTTTTTCCCAAGAGCCCCCCCAAATGACTCCTGTTGGAAGTTGCGCCCCCCCCCCCACACACACACACAGACACAAGGAGGGGGGGGGGGGGGGGGGGCGCAACTGCGGTAATTAAAGTTTCAAAGTCTCAAAAATGCTACAACTCCTGTCCCAAACTGGATGAATGTGAAGTGTTTGGTTAAAGGAGGATGAGAGCGTAACTAAGGAGCTCTATGGAGAGACTCTGATGGTTACTGGACTCAGGATTCATTCATTTGGATTCCAGCTGTATGAAGAAATTAAAGGACGGTGGAAGTGGGAACAATTCACAAAGGGATGAAACTGTTTAAAAGCCGGATTCTGAGATGTGTTTCTGTGGATTCAAAAGTCCTAAATAATGTACAAAATGGAGGAGACCGATCTGATCGGAGCAACTGACAAATAATCCAACTGAAACCGGCATGGACAATGACTGTGTTTTAAAAATGCGCTTATCCAGAAAAGCCTGGTTTGGACACTTTACGGGCAGAAGAAACATTTCTATAGAAATAATTATACATTTCTGTCTTTTTATGCCTTTAATACTAACTTGAATTTTTATTCAAATTAATTAATCAATTATTGTTTATATTTTATTGTAATGTAACTACAAGGCTTTTAGTGACCATCATGTATTGCCTTACAATTATATGTAAAAATGTAAAAAAAAGAAAAGTCTAAATATGATATTTGGCCTCAAATCATCTGAGGCCTGGCGCCCCCCCAGGTTGGGAACCACTGCTCTAGACTAAGACCTTAAAGCAGGGGTCGGCAACAGGCGGACCGCGGTCCGGATCCGGAGTCTGTCAGTCCGACTGACGGACAACTTCTCACTTCAAAAAAGAAGAAGAAATCTAGACCGCAAAAATAATTAAACAAGCGAGTACCTGTTTTTCCTGGCCAAGGACAGGTTCCTTGAACACAACACGAGCATAACGTGTCTTCACCATAGGTCTTCACGTGGTTATGTCTCGTCTGAAAGGAGTGACGGAGAGCATCGGAACGCCGCTCCAGCCCTTCAAATATTGCAGTACCCATAAGGAGCCGTACACATGCCGCAGTGTTTGCGAGGCTGTGTCTTTAGTTGTAAGCACAGTGGCGATCTGTTGTTAGCATCTGGTTAGCTAGCTATGCTAACGAATTTAAAGAGCTTTACAATCAGGTGGAAGAGAGCTCTCTCCTGAGAGGCTCAAATAACCTCAGCTCAGTGAGGTTAAGGCACACCTTGATATGATCATTATAATTATTAACGAGACATTAGAGACTAAATGAAAAACAGGTATCAAATACTATATGACAGTAACAAAAAAGTTGTTAAAAATAAGAAGAATAGAGTTAAAAGGGGAGTGATTTGTAAAATATCCAAAAAGAAGAATCTGCCTACAGTTCTGTTTCAAATGGGTGTTGAGATGTATCCATAGATCTCCTCATGTTGCTCTCAAAGTGCACCAGATTGATGCTTTTAGCTTCAATATTTAAAAATAAAATCATCCCGGGGGAGCATGCCCCCGGACCCCCCTAGAGGAGGTTAGGTCCCCCTCACTTAAATCATGTTCACATGGATAGGATACTAAACAAATGTGCACACATCTTGTGTCCATATCTTTGTGTTTTGGTGGTCATGCCACACCGTGCACGTGCATGCATGCGTGAGTCATGGTGAGATATCTGGATCAAGAGGTTGCTTGTTCTTTGCACAGAATGAAAGAAAGGCCAAATCAATGGGCTGTGATTTTAGTTTTTTTAAGCAGAGGTTGAGTTCAATCATTTGTACGACCCTCGGAGGATGTTGTAAAAATGTAAAGGAAAAAGGTTCCCCCCCCCCCTGCTGTAAATAATAATAAAAACCCTTGATTTATAACTTAACATCTCCGTCTCTATTGATCTGAGTATATTATAAAGAACAGTTCATTGAAGCATTCTAGCACAGGCCTTTGTCAGATGGTGTTACGCTGTTTCTTTCTGCTTCGAATAGTTCTCTCTCTTTTCACCATACCTGTGTTGCATCACTGTAACCAATGAGCACCTGCATGTGTGTGAGAATGGCCCTGACACCATTTCAGCCAAGATTTACAAACTCTGGCAGGACAAGCTCCAGCTCACTTCTCTCACTGAACAGAACAAAGTGAGAGAGGGACTGCAATATAAGAGGGAAAGAAAGAGAGACTTTAAAACTGTTCAGTTGTTATGATGTGTAAAGACTGATATTGTTCTATAATCGTCTGAAACTGTTAAGTCATGATGTGAAACGGTTAACAAAGAAAAAGAGAAACTCAAGCTGCTGCTACTCTTTATTTTATTTATCTAAAATTAAACACTTTTAAGATGCACACATTTTCAAAAGCTATTTTATTTATTTTCTCTATTTTATTTTTAAATGCAGCCCGAGAGGAACATTACACATATCCACAGTATGTACTGTATATCTGTAGAGTTCAATGTTTACAGACAATAAATATTGTGGTTTATGAATTGTACTTTCTTTATTTGATTGGCAGTCAGTTGTTGATGACATGCAGACGTTGATACAGCTACAGGCTACTTCAATACATATCAAACTAACTCATGAAGCAACTTAGACATTGTGATGCTCTGGATCTTTGCATGGGGACATGTTCTCTAACTGGACCTCGTTGAGCTTTAGTTGAATACCCCTGCCTTAAAGAGATTAAATATTTCACAGCAAAATACAATTAGATACAGTTTGATCTAGTGATAACTAAACAGGCACATTACTGAGCTCGGGTGTTTGGTAGTCTTATGGCCTGTGGGATGAAGCTGTCCCTGAGTCTGGTGGTTTTAGTCCTGAAGCTGTCTCTGAGTCTGGTGGTTTTAGTCCTGAAGCTGTCTCTGAGTCTGGTGGTTTTAGTCCTGATACTGTCCCTGAGTCTGGTGGTTTTAGTCCTGAAACTGTCCCTGAGTCTGGTGGTTTTAGTCCTGAAACTGTCCCTGAGTCTGGTGGTTTTAGTCCTGAAGCTGTCTCTGAGTCTGGTGGTTTTAGTCCTGAAGCTGTCTCTGAGTCTGGTGGTTTTAGTCCTGATACTGTCCCTGAGTCTGGTGGTTTTAGTCCTGAAACTGTCCCTGAGTCTGGTGGTTTTAGTCCTGAAACTGTCCCTGAGTCTGGTGGTTTTAGTCCTGAAACTGTCCCTGAGTCTGGTGGTTTTAGTCCTGAAACTGTCCCTGAGTCTGGTGGTTTTAGTCCTGAAACTGTCCCTGAGTCTGGTGGTTTTAGTCCTGAAACTGCCCCTGAGTCTGGTGGTTTTAGTCCTGAAACTGTCCCTGAGTCTGGTGGTTTTAGTCCTGAAACTGTCCCTGAGTCTGGTGGTTTTAGTCCTGAAACTGTCCCTGAGTCTGGTGGTTTTAGTCCTGAAACTGCCCCTGAGTCTGGTGGTTTTAGTCCTGAAACTGTCCCTGAGTCTGGTGGTTTTAGTCCTGAAACTGTCCCTGAGTCTGGTGGTTTTAGTCCTGAAACTGTCCCTGAGTCTGGTGGTTTTAGTCCTGAAACTGTCCCTGAGTCTGGTGGTTTTAGTCCTGAAACTGTCCCTGAGTCTGGTGGTTTTAGTCCTGAAACTGTCCCTGAGTCTGGTGGTTTTAGTCCTGAAACTGTCCCTGAGTCTGGTGGTTTTAGTCCTGAAACTGTCCCTGAGTCTGGTGGTTTTAGTCCTGAAACTGCCCCTGAGTCTGGTGGTTTTAGTCCTGAAACTGTCCCTGAGTCTGGTGGTTTTAGTCCTGAAACTGTCCCTGAGTCTGGTGGTTTTAGTCCTGAAACTGTCCCTGAGTCTGGTGGTTTTAGTCCTGAAACTGTCCCTGAGTCTGGTGGTTTTAGTCCTGAAACTGTCTCTGAGTCTGGTGGTTTTAGTCCTGAAACTGTCCCTGAGTCTGGTAGTTTTAGTCCTGAAACTGCCCCTGAGTCTGGTGGTTTTAGTCCTGAAACTGTCCCTGAGTCTGGTGGTTTTAGTCCTGAAACTGTCCCTGAGTCTGGTGGTTTTAGTCCTGAAACTGTCCCTGAGTCTGGTGGTTTTAGTCCTGAAACTGTCCCTGAGTCTGGTGGTTTTAGTCCTGAAGCTGTCCCTGAGTCTGGTGGTTTTAGTCCTGAAACTGTCCCTGAGTCTGGTGGTTTTAGTCCTGAAACTGTCCCTGAGTCTGGTGGTTTTAGTCCTGAAACTGTCCCTGAGTCTGGTGGTTTTAGTCCTGAAACTGTCCCTGAGTCTGGTGGTTTTAGTCCTGAAACTGTCCCTGAGTCTGGTGGTTTTAGTCCTGAAACTGTCTCTGAGTCTGGTAGTTTTAGACCTGAAACTGTCCCTGAGTCTGGTGGTTTTAGTCCTGAAACTGTCCCTGAGTCTGGTGGTTTTAGACCTGAAACTGTCCCTGAGTCTGGTGGTTTTAGTCCTGAATATGTCTCTGAGTCTGGTGGTTTTAGTCCTGAAACTGTCCCTGAGTCTGGTGGTTTTAGTCCTGAAACTGTCCCTGAGTCTGGTGGTTTTAGTCCTGAAACTGTGTCTGAGTCTGGTGGTTTTAGTCCTGAAGCTGTCTCTGAGTCTGGTGGTTTTAGTCCTGAAACTGTCCCTGAGTCTGGTGGTTTTAGTCCTGAAACTGTCTCTGAGTCTGGTGGTTTTAGTCCTGAAACTGTCCCTGAGTCTGGTGGTTTTAGTCCTGAAACTGTCCCTGAGTCTGGTGGTTTTAGTCCTGAAACTGTCTCTGAGTCTGGTGGTTTTAGTTCTGAAACTGTCCCTGAGTCTGGTGGTTTTAGTCCTGAAACTGTCCCTGAGTCTGGTGGTTTTAGTCCTGAAACTGTCCCTGAGTCTGGTGGTTTTAGTCCTGAAACTGTCCCTGAGTCTGGTGGTTTTTAGTCCTGAAGCTCTCTATGGAGCACCTGTAGGTCAGGATCCTCTCTATGGAGCACCTGTAGAAGGTCAGGATGCTCTCTATGGAGCACCTGAAGGTCAGGATGCTCTCTATGGAGCACCTGTAGGTCAGGATGCTCTCTATGGAGCACCTGTAGGTCAGGATGCTCTCTATGGAGCACCTGAAGGTCAGGATGCTCTCTATGGAGCACCTGTAGGTCAGGATGCTCTCTATGGAGCACCTGTAGGTCAGGACCCTCTCTATGGAGCACCTGAAGGTCAGGATGCTCTCTATGGAGCACCTGTAGGTCAGGATGCTCTCTATGGAGCACCTGAAGGTCAGGACCCTCTCTATGGAGCACCTGTAGGTCAGGATTCTCTCTATGGAGCACCTGTAGAAGGTCAGGATGCTCTCTATGGAGCACCTGTAGGTCAGGATGCTCTCTATGGAGCACCTGTAGGTCAGGATGCTCTCTATGGAGCACCTGTAGAAGGTCAGGATGCTCTCTATGGAGCACCTGTAGGTCAGGATGCTCTCTATGGAGCACCTGTAGGTCAGGATGCTCTCTATGGAGCACCTGAAGGTCAGGATGCTCTCTATGGAGCACCTGTAGAAGGTCAGGATGCTCTCTATGGAGCACCTGTAGGTCAGGATGCTCTCTATGGAGCACCTGAAGGTCAGGATGCTCTCTATGGAGCACCTGAAGGTCAGGATGCTCTCTATGGAGCACCTGTAGAAGGTCAGGATGCTCTCTATGGAGCACCTGTAGGTCAGGATGCTCTCTATGGAGCACCTGTAGGTCAGGATGCTCTCTATGGAGCACCTGAAGGTCAGGATACTCTCTATGGAGCACCTGTAGGTTACGATGCTCTCTATGGAGCACCTGTAGAAGGTCAGGATGCTCTCTATGGAGCACCTGAAGGTCAGGATGCTCTCTATGGAACACCTGAAGGTCAGGATGCTCTCTATGGAGCACCTGTAGAAGGTCAGGATGCTCTCTATGGAGCACCTGAAGGTCAGGATGCTCTCTATGGAGCACCTGTAGAAGGTCAGGATGCTCTCTATGGAGCACCTGAAGAAGGTCAGGATCCTCTCTATGGAGCACCTGTAGGTCAGGATGCTCTCTATGGAGCACCTGAAGGTCAGGATGCTCTCTATGGAGCACCTGTAGAAGGTCAGGATGCTCTCTATGGAGCACCTGAAGGTCAGGATGCTCTCTATGGAGCACCTGAAGGTCAGGATGCTCTCTATGGAGCACCTGTAGGTCAGGATGCTCTCTATGGAGCACCTGTAGAAGGTCAGGATGCTCTCTATGGAGCACCTGTAGGTCAGGATGCTCTCTATGGAGCACCTGAAGGTCAGGATGCTCTCTATGGAGCACCTGAAGGTCAGGATGCTCTCTATGGAGCACCTGAAGGTCAGGATGCTCTCTATGGAGCACCTGTAGGTCAGGATGCTCTCCATGGAGCACCTGAAGAAGGTCAGGATGCTCTCTATGGAGCACCTGTAGGTCAGGATGCTCTCCATGGAGCACCTGAAGAAGGTCAGGATGCTCTCTATGGAGCACCTGTAGAAGGTCAGGATGCTCTCTATGGAGCACCTGTAGGTCAGGACCCTCTCTATGGAGCACCTGAAGGTCAGGATGCTCTCTATGGAGCACCTGTAGGTCAGGATGCTCACTATGGAGCACCTGTAGGTCAGGATGCTCTCCATGGAGCACCTGAAGAAGGTCAGGATGCTCTCTATGGAGCACCTGTAGAAGGTCAGGATGCTCTCTATGGAGCACCTGAAGGTCAGGACCCTCTCTATGGAGCACCTGAAGGTCAGGATGCTCTCTATGGAGCACCTGTAGGTCAGGATGCTCACTATGGAGCACCTGTAGGTCAGGATGCTCACTATGGAGCACCTGTAGGTCAGGATGCTCTCCATGGAGCACCTGAAGAAGGTCAGGATGCTCTCTATGGAGCACCTGTAGGTCAGGATGCTCACTATGGAGCACCTGTAGGTCAGGATGCTCTCCATGGAGCACCTGAAGAAGGTCAGGATGCTCACTATGGAGCACCTGTAGGTCAGGATGCTCTCCATGGAGCACCTGTAGAAGGTCAGGATGCTCTCTATGGAGCACCTGTAGAAGGTCAGGATGCTCTCTATGGAGCACCTGTAGGTCAGGATGCTCTCTATGGAGCACCTGAAGAAGGTCAGGATGCTCACTATGGAGCACCTGTAGGTCAGGATGCTCTCCATGGAGCACCTGTAGAAGGTCAGGATGCTCTCTATGGAGCACCTGTAGAAGGTCAGGATGCTCTCTATGGAGCACCTGAAGGTCAGGATGCTCTCTATGGAGCACCTGTAGGTCAGGATGCTCTCTATGGAGCACCTGAAGGTCAGGATGCTCTCTATGGAGCACCTGTAGAAGGTCAGGATGCTCTGAGACTGATGGTTCTGATCCTCTGATGGTTCTGATCCTCTGATGGTTCTGTTCCTCTGATGGTTCTGTTCCTCTGATGGTTCTGTTCCTCTCTGAGACTGATGGTTCTGTTCCTCTGATGGTTCTGTTCCTCTCTGAGACTGATGGTTCTGTTCCTCTGATGGTTCTGATCCTCTGATGGTTCTGATCCTCTGATGGTTCTGTTCCTCTCTGAGACTGATGGTTCTGTTCCTCTGATGGTTCTGTTCCTCTCTGAGACTGATGGTTCTGTTCCTCTGATGGTTCTGATCCTCTGATGGTTCTGTTCCTCTGATGGTTCTGTTCCTCTCTGAGACTGATGGTTCTGTTCCTCTGATGGTTCTGATCCTCTGATGGTTCTGTTCCTCTGACGGTTCTGTTCCTCTCTGAGACTGATGGTTCTGTTCCTCTGATGGTTCTGATCCTCTGATGGTTCTGATCCTCTGATGGTTCTGTTCCTCTGATGGTTCTGTTCCTCTCTGAGACTGATGGTTCTGTTCCTCTGATGGTTCTGTTCCTCTCTGAGACTGATGGTTCTGCTCCTCTCTGAGACTGATGGTTCTGATCCTCTGGTGTTTCTGATCCTCTGATGGTTCTGTTCCTCTGATGCTTCTGTTCCTCTCTGAGGCTGATGGTTCTGATCCTCTGGTGTTTCTGATCCTCTGATGGTTCTGCTCCTCTGATGGTTCTGTTCCTCTCTGAGGCTGATGTTTCTGATCCTCTGATGGTTCTGTTCATCTGATGGTTCTGCTCCTCTCTGAGACTGATGGTCCTGTTCCTCTGATGGTTCTGCTCCTCTGATGGTTCTGTTCCTCTGATGGTTCTGCTCCTCTCTGAGACTGATGGTTCTGTTCCTCTGATGGTTCTGCTCCTCTGATGGTTCTGTTTGCTTTGCAGCTCGGCCGTTTGGAGTGTCTCTGTGCGTACTGGAACGTTAACAGTCCAATCTTCTACAAAGGATCATGGGAAGACATTGTGGTGAGTTAGTGATGTTTGTATTGTTTTTAGGTTTGTGGTGGTCTAATGGATAGTGAGGTGGGCTGAAGATCGGAAGGTTGTGAGTTCAAATCCCACCTGGAACACCACCGCTAGTGTGCCCTTGAGTAAGGCACTCAGCCCTTAGTTACTCCAGCCAACCAACCAGCCAACCAACCAACCATCCCTCCATCCACCCATCAAGTCAACCATCCATCCAACCGACCAACCATCCAACCATCAAGTTAACCTACCAACCATCCATCCACCCATCAAGTTAACCATCCAACCATCCATCCAACCATCAAGTCAACCATCCATCCAACCGACCAACCATCCAACAATCCAACTGACCAACCATCCAACCATCAAGTTAACCTACCAACCATCCATCCATCCACCCATCAAGTTAACCATCCATCCATCCAACCATCAAGTCAACCATCCATCCAACCGACCAACCATCCAACAATCCAACTGACCAACCATCCAACCATCAAGTTAACCTACCAACCATCCATCCATCCACCCATCAAGTTAACCATCCAACCATCCATCCATCCATCCAACCATCAAGTCAACCATCCATCCAACCGACCAACCATCCAACAATCCAACTGACCAACCATCAAACCATCAAGTTAACCATCCAACCAACCAACCATCCATCCATCCAACCATCAAGTTAACCATCCATCAAGTCAACCATCCAACAATCCAACTGACCAACCATCCAACCATCAAGTTAACCAACCAACCAACCACCCATCCAACCATCAAGTTAACCATCCAACCAACCAACCATCCATCCAACACTATTGTTATTATACTTTATATTATTATGAATGTAATAATGTTCTGTTTTGTATGTCATCATCTTAGAAGCTAAAATATTCAACAGTCATTATTAATAATGTTACATCCATTATTGTTTTATACTGTAAACTTTTTACTTAAACATGATGATTCTTCTTCTGCTATTCCTCCTCCTCTTCCTCTTCCTCCTCCTCCTCCTCCTCCTCCTCCTCCTCCTCCTCTCCAGGATCAGTTACAGGCTGGGATCAGCAGTAAAGATCTGGAGATTCCTCACTATCAGTACAGTGAGTTTCCTCATATCATTTCAAATGGTTGATGAATGTTTCCTGGTCTCTGATTGGTTGATGAATGTTTCCTGGTCTCTGATTGGTTGATGAATGTTCCCTGGTCTCTGATTGGTTGATGAATGTTCCCTGGTCTCTGATTGGTTGATGAGTGTTTCCCGTTCTCTGATTGGTTGATGAGTGTTTTCCCGGTCTCTGATTGGTTGATGAGTGTTTCCTGCTCTCTGATTGGTTGATGAGTGGGTGAGTGCTCTGTTTTCTTGTTTTTTTTGTGTAGTCTTCAAGCCTATCTTTGCTTCGGCTAAAATGTGCATCAACCCGACGGCTGAGCTGGAACTAAAGAGTCCAAAACTAGACCTGAACCTGGAGGTCCAGAACATCGACATCCAGATCACCAGACCTCAGGTGAGACAGACAGAGAGACGGGTGAGACAGACAAAGAGACAGACGGGTGAGAGAGACAAAGAGAGAGACAGGTGAGACATCCAGATCACCAGAGCTCAGGTGAGACAGGCGAGACAGACAGGTGAGACAGACAGAGAGACAGGTGAGACCGACAGAGAGACAGGTGAGACAGACAGGCTGAGCCCACATGTATTAAAGGGGGTCCGCGGGGTCTTAAAAAGTATTAAAAGTTGATAAATCAATTTAGCGAAAATTAAGGCTATTAAAAAGTATTAAAAAGTATTAAACGGCATTTTCCAAGGTATTAAGAAGGTTCACAGCAACGACAACATGAAACACCCTTTAATTTACTGAAACGACATGTCGGGAAACCCCCTCAAGGCGGCCCCATGCATAGCGCGCCGTAAAATGTTGCTTCTTATTTTAAGTTTCGTTGCCTTGCTCCGCTCTGTGGGGTGGGGGGGTGGGGTCCCAAGGTGGGTAGACCGGCATACGCAACGCTCTGGGGGTCCAACGGCTCCGTGTGTAAGCCCTATATGATCATTTTCTGATAACGATGAAATAGCCCGCCTCCCTCTCCCCACGTCTCCTGCTGCTGCTGGGCTGTCAGAAGAGGGGGAGGAAAAGAGAGGCAGGCACCGTTTATTAAATATTCTTATATTATTATACAGA
>NW_027640274.1:0-2000 GCF_949606895.1 Notothenia rossii | reverse complement strand
CTCCAGTTGGGAGCTTGTATTTACAGTAAACCTGAATGCAGTGTAATTGAGCGTGTGGTCAGAGGGGACGATATCCAGACTAAACCTGGAGGAAACATCCAAACAGCGCTGGCCAATGTGAGACCGGAGCCCAAATCCTCCCCACCGAGCTGGAGGTTATTTTAACAGTCGGGCACGTGTGTGTGGAGGGAATAAGGGACATGGAGGCAGGAAGCCGCTAGGTAGTCAATCAAACAAGCTGAGGTGACACTCCATCGTTCTTGTGGCATGTTTATTGTGCTTTTTTTCCACTTTTCTCCAAAGGCCGATTTGTAACACGCCACATCCCCATGTCAGAAAAGATCTCTCCCGTGAGTTTTAGGGTTTCATTGAAACATTTAACCTTTTATCGCAACGATAAGAGATTTCCTTTTTTGTGGCGTTTTTGCTATTTTTATTCAGCTAATAGAGACTTTCTCTGAGCCCTAATATGATACGTTGTCTTAAGGCTCAAGCTGGAAGAAGCACTTGAACAATTAAGAAAAAGTAGTCGTCATTTAAAGGGACCGTTTAAAAAGGGCGGTAACTAAATTAAGATTAAGGATATCACTTGGTTTAAAAATGGTTTGCAACATTTGGAAACATGTCAGTACACACAGCTCAACAACATCTATTCAGTTTCAAGCAGAATGTGAAATGTTATACCTGCAATGGTAAACAAAGTACTAACTAAAAACTGCTATTTTACTAATTAAAACTATCACTAAAAGCAAAATCCTGTATTTAAAATGGTGGTTAAATTGGAAGTAGAATTATTATTATTATATTATATCAACACGTACTTGTACATGTACAATCCATGTACTTAAAGAAAAGTAGATTTAGACTTTTTGACCGACTAATGTACTTAGTATATATAATATCTTAAATATATCTTATTTTTATTTGCTTATAATAAGCCTTAATATTTATCTATATGAAATAAAGCTTGTGAAGTAAAACGTTTTATATTTACTTCTGAATTCTAGTGAAGTAAAAAAATATATAAAAAGATATCTCAAAATTGCACTTAAAGGTCCCCTATTGTGCAAAATCCACTTGTTCACGTCTTTTCTACATCAACATGTGTCCCCTCTTCTTCATGTCTCCTCTACATCAACATGTGTCCCCTCTTCTTCATGTCTCTTCTACATCAACATGTGTCCCCTCTTCTTCATGTCTCCTCTACATCAACATGTGTCCCCTCTTCTTCATGTCTCTTCTACATCAACATGTGTCCCCTCTTCTTTATGTCTCTTCTACATCAACATGTGTCCCCTCTTCTTCATGTCTCCTCTACATCAACATGTGTCCCCTCTTCTTCATGTCTCTTCTACATCAACATGTGTCCCCTCTTCTTCATGTCTCTTCTACATCAACATGTGTCCCCTCTTCTTCATGTCTCCTCTACATCAACATGTGTCCCCTCTTCTCCATGTCTCTTCTACATCAACATGTGTCCCCTCTTCTCCATGTCTCTTCTACATCAACATGTGTCCCCTCTTCTCCCATGTCTCTTCTACATCAACATGTGTCCCCTCTTCTCCATGTCTCTTCTACATCAACATGTGTCCCCTCTTCTCCATGTCTCTTCTACATCAACATGTGTCCCCTCTTCTTCATGTCTCTTCTACATCAACATGTGTCCCCTCTTCTCCATGTCTCTTCTACATCAACATGTGTCCCCTCTTCTTCATGTCTCTTCTACATCAACATGTATCCCCTCTCCTTCATGTCTCTTCTACATCAACATGTGTCCCCTCTCCTTCATGTCTCTACATCAACATGTGTCCCCTCTTCTCCATGTCTCTTCTACATCAACATGTGTCCCCTCTTCTCCATGTCTCTTCTACATCAACATGTGTCCCCTCTTCTCCATTGTCTCTACATCAACATGTGTCCCCTCTCTCCATGTCTCTTCTACATCAACATGTGTCCCCTCTTCTTCATGTCTCTTCTACATCAACATGTATCCCCTCTCC
>NW_027640275.1:0-23866 GCF_949606895.1 Notothenia rossii | reverse complement strand
TACAAATTACTTTGCAGATTTAGATTATTATTACAAAATGTCAATCAACATAGAAATGATGGTATGGCACCCAGCAGCATTTATAAAGCAATCAACTTTACCAGCTGCAACATTAACATATCACAATGACACGTCCTTAACTCCCCGTCAGCATATTCTTACTTTCATTTATTATGTTTAAATAAATATCTTTTTTTTCTTTTTTTATTGCACATGTTTACTTTAGCTTCTTATGTTATATAAGTGTTTTTATGCAAACGTTTTATATATTTTTGTTCATTTTAAATGGAGCAAATGTCCCGAAACCCTAAGTATTCTGCTTCTGATTAATTTAAATCATGTGGTATTATCTAAATACTATCCCTAAAACGAGCCTAACGGCATGGAGAGCACTTTTACGTTGAGTACTTACAGTATATAGAGTTTATTTCAATGCTAATATCTAAGTTCTTTTACTACTAATACTTCAAAATCGAGACTTTATTTGCATTTTCAAACTGTTCTCTTGCTTCTTTTAGTGAAGTTAAACATGTGAGTACTTCACCTCTGCTGGACGTACACAAACAGTCGATAACATTACATTTTGTTTGTGTTTCACAGCAATTCCTGACCCTCATTGAGTCTGCAGATATCCAGAGTGATAAGGCTCTCCCTCTAAGCACTGTGAGTGACCAGGAGCCGCCCAATCTGCCCGACTGCGTCCCGCTGGAAGTCAAGAGTGAGTGGAGTTATAATTGTGTTTTTAGCACTTCTTAACACGTGGCTTGTGTGGTCATTTATTCTTTTATGAATCCTATGATGGTTTAATGTTTTCTCAAGCACTTTGTAACTTGTCTGTGAAAAACGTACTTACTTAGTTCACACTGCATGCTTCTGTCCAACATACAGAAACACAGACACCTTGTTACGCTGCTATGGACAGTCTTGCACTAATGTACATTCCTCAAAGATATTGAAGTGACTGTTGTGCTTTTATTTAAGTCTTAATGTGTGTATAAATGTGTCTGTTGATTGTGTGTACACAGGTTTATACATATTTTTATATATTTTTGTATTCGGGATTGTGGGAAATGGTATTTTCAAGTTTCAAGGCTTTTATTCTCATGTGTGCATAGCTACAGTGTAGTTATGACAATGAACATCTTAGGTCACAGGCTCCTCCCACAGTGCAACACAATAACACAGATAAAATTGTGTGAGTAAATACAATCGAATATAATAGAATCAGAATATGATGACTGTGCAGAATAGTCTATATATAGTCATTGGAAGTCGATCTCTCTGTCTGTACACACAAACTGAAAGATTGACAATACACGTTTTGACCTATTGTGCTAACTCTCACCTCCTCCTGCAGTCCCTGAGCTGATCTACACGGTGCTGGATCTGGTTCCCGTGCTGCAGGTGAAGCAGCTGGTGCGAACCCTCGGTGTGACGGACACAGAGATCGAACAGGCGGAGGCGGACCACAGATCCTGCCGCGAGGCCCACTACCAGATGCTGAGGGTTTGGGCGGAGAAAGGGTCTCGTTCAGGAGGAGGAGGAGGAGGAGGAAGAGGAACAATGCTGCACTGGCCCTTGTTGCAGGAGCTGTTGGACCAACTGAGGAAGATGCACCTGGGCCGGGCCGCCGAGGAGCTGGAGACAAAGTACGACATTCAGTAAATCTGCAACGCGTGCCAAGTGGAACATGAAGCTCATGAAACCAAGTATTGTACTCTCCAGAGCCTCAAAGCATTCAAG
The DNA here is from genome assembly GCF_949606895.1 of Notothenia rossii. Lineage (NCBI taxonomy): Eukaryota > Metazoa > Chordata > Actinopteri > Perciformes > Nototheniidae > Notothenia > Notothenia rossii. The sequence continues at coordinate 22,123 of NW_027640275.1, read as the reverse complement.
CTGAAACGGTGCTACCACCAGCAGGTTCATTTCACACACACCAGCTTCTCTGAGCACTCTACCTCCTGCCTCACATGTGAGAGGACAAGGTCAAACTACTGAGAGACAGATGGACAAATGTGTCAGGAGGAGAGACTCATTGACTCTTTTTGCACAGATGAATTCTGCCTTAAATTTGAAAGAGAAACGTTTAGCCCTGTAAAAAATGTTAAAGGTATTTTGGAGCTTTTTTGGATTTGGAGTTAAATGAGAAGATTGTTAACACTCTCTTGTCTTCTCGTTCTAGAAGCTAGAAGCCGTTAGCTTAGCATAAAGAATGTAAATAGGTATATTGCTAGCTTAGGTCTGCCCTATGCTGACAACATCCACCTACCAGCTCCGTTAATGCTGTCCATATTTCTTTTTTTATTTAATCTGATGAAAATCCAAAGGGGAAAATGTGAAAACGTGCTGTTTTTCTGAGGTTTTATTGCATAACACTGGACTACATCTGGTCTGGGAGCAAGAGCTGTCTCAATTCAAGATTCAAAGGTTTATTGTCCTAACATATACACAACTACGGTGTCGTTATGAAATGTTTGAAAATCTTAGATCGCTGGTTCCTCAACTGTGCAATAACAAGACATCAGTCCTATGGCCTGTGGGATGAAACTGTCCCTGGTGGTTTTAGTCCTGATGCAGCAGACTGAACAGTTTGTGGCTGTGGGGTGATGGGGGTCTTTGATAACCCTGAGGGCTTTCTTCCCGAGCCGCTGGGAGTAAGGGTCCTCCATGGATGGCAGCTCCGTCCTGGTGCTGTGCAGTTTTCACCACCCTCTGTAAAGCCTTACGGTTGAGGGCGTTGCAACGGTGAGGATCCTTTCTATGGTGCACCTGTAGAACCTGGCACCTAGAGTACTCTCTGCCACAAAGTTAAAATGTGTATTCTCCTAAAATCCCAAACTATTCCATGAAGATGTTTATCACTGTGCAATTACACTCCGGAAATATTTCTTGTGTTGGAGCATTGTTCTGTTTCCCCCTGTTTCCGGTTGCTTAGATAAGCTAACAGGCTGGCTAAGCTAACAGGCTACAGCTTTGTATTCACCATACAACCATAACAAAACTATTCTGCTATTCCCTGCAAGATATCTACTAATTGTATTTCCCAAAATGTCAAACTAAGTCTCTAAGACTGAGTAAAGCTTCTTTAAGACGTGCTGATTATCTTTTGTTGTACAGTTTGAAAATATGAGGGCATTGTATCATGTATGATTTCATAGTGGGGTTTTTATTCTACCACATGCATTCAGGATTTGAGTGACAGCGGCATACTTTACTGAATCATAATCATGTGGCATTTTTCATTGAACAGAACTATTTATCCATTTCTATATCACATTGTTAGGCCTATTAAGCTACCACTTCATTATTAACTTGTCTTTTGTTTGTTTTTAGGGAGGGAAGTGCAAAATCCAGTGCTCAGTCTGAACCATTGAGTTAACTAGTAATGTTTTAATTTTAGTTCCTGGTCACATTGTTGAATCATTCTTCCTTAAAAGTTTTATGGGAACAAAAACAAATTTAAGGAAGTTGGTAGTTCCTACTTAGCGTGAGCCACTAGCATTCTTTTAAGGCCCATCATAGGAGCATAAAGCGTTCAACTGTGAGGGGAAACCGGACACGCCCGTCTCCGTCCGCCTCTGCAAAGTCAACTTGTATCATACCAGTCTCAGCATGCAGACATTATATATAAATCACTCCCTCAGACGGAAGGCGTGTCACTCCTTTGCACTTCTACCCTGTATCAAACTGTATTATAACAAACAGAAATGTATTGAGTCGAGCAGTCTATGAAATATCTTTTATACTTATCTGAACTTTTAATAAATGTAAATAAATGTAAAGGAAATCTGATGTGTGTGTGTGTGCACTTGGGATGTGTGTGTGTGTGTGTGTGTGTGCACTTGGAATGTAAGTGTGTGTGAACTTGGGATGTAAGTGTGTGTTTAACCTCAGGCATGCTGACGGTCTGCATCCCAAAATAACCTGAACACAAATCAACTTGTTTTTCTAATCAACTTATGGCTTAACTGTTTAATGACATTGCTTAAATATCTTTTTTTTAAGATGCAGACACTCCTTAATGAAAAATAACATTAAAAAAAGTTATTGTTAATTATAAAAATGAGGCTTCTGGATGCAATAATGGTCACTAATGTCTGATATGATTGAGAGTTGTGCAAATATAATAACTTCAATACTCCAACATATTGCTGCTTCCACATGAATGCATCACAATTTATTTACTTTTGTAAATGGAGTGTTATATATTGAATAACTTTTGTAATGAATGCTACATATTCCACTGTTTATTCTGTTTTGTATCAACCTTTATTAAGCTCGTCCACTTCCCCATAACTCTCCTCATATGACCTGCGATCACTGCTCTACTTTCCTTTTACTGTACTATCAAACACCAGATTCTCAAGTTCATATCAATGCGTCATTTCCAGTTGTGCAGAAAAAGAAAACCCTGCTGCCTAAGACTGTTAATCATTACATGTTACATGTTAGACGCTTTTATCCGAAGCGACTTACATATTCAATACTGTGGTCAATCATCACAGGAGCAATTCGGGGTGAAGTGTCTTGCCCAGGCAGGGACACAACGACATGCTGACTGCAGTGGGGTTTGAACCTTGGACCCCCTGATCCGAACACTAACGCATAACCCACTGCGCCACTCGCCTCCCTAATCCCCTGCTTGAAACGGTTTCCTAACGTTTGCCCAGGGGTATCAATACGTCTGATTGACGTGCAACAACAATCATATTTAAAGAAAGCCAGGCACCTCCTCCTCACTAACTGCGAAACATTAACCGGCCCTGAGCACTGATTTGTCGGCTGCAGAATCAGGTTGTTCCCGTTGGGCCAGTTGCAGAGGGCATGTTGCAGGTGAAAGGAAAAGAGAGGGAGGAACCGATCAAACGGAGAGAAGGAGGAGAAAACTTATAGAAACCAAAGATGACTGTGTGAAACAAAATGGATCCAACCAAGCCCAGGTACAGTCTATCATTTGTTTTAATTAAAGAATAATTGCTGGTGTTTTTGAGATGTGAGCGTGTAATGTTTACATGTGTTCACTTCAGGTAATCATATAATGAGATACATTTGTTGTTGTTTCACTGAGGCTATAAAGCTACCAGGAGGCCGGTTTTTACTGACCCTTAATCAGTCTTTAAATGGTTTAAAGTGCTGCAATTGCTATATAATCTCCTCATCTTGAGTGTCTGTGTTACTGTGGGAAACGGACAGTGATTGTAAACAGGTATGACACTGTGAGAAAAGCTCTCGTGTTTGATGTTGAACAGAAGTGATCCTCTCTGTGTTTGCTCATGTGACTGCGTTTGCTTTCATTCTTCTAACAAACATGGATATGATCTTGAACACCAGTTTCAACAGTGATCACACACTCCACTTTAATAACACTCACTCCTGCTTTTCGTTTAGCAACAGCAGTATAAATGGTTACATATCTGATTGAGGCAAAGAAGCTTCCAGAGAATTGAGACACATTCTTCGAAGTAACTCAACTCAGCAGCAGGAAATACTTCAGATTGTAATGATGCTGTGGGATTTGTGGGAACTAATGTCAGATGAGTCGTGGTGTAACACTCACACCCGCATTACTGTGTAACTGGAGCTGTCACTGAGATGCTACACTCTCTGCTACACTCTCTGCTGCTTTACTGCCTGGTTACCTGACCTGTATTTACTGCGTATACGTATACAGTGGTGTGTGAAGAACTGACATCCTTTACTTAAGGGAAATGAAAATATTGTGGTAGTGAAAGCTCTGAATTAAAAGTGTTACTCAAGTAAAAGTTCTATTTGTGTTGTTATATATTATTATAATTCTTTAGTTTGTCAAAGTTGAGCTATAGTTATTGTAGAATAAAATACTAGTGCAAAATGAACTAATTACCAAGAGTTAGTGGGTAGATAGAGCAATACTGTCAAATGTCGAAAAAGCGTATCATGTTATTTTATGTTAAAGGTAGTTAGAAGAAATGAGTGTAGTGGAGTAAAAAATACAGTATTTTCCTTCAAAATCTAGTAGTGGAGTAGAAATATATGGAGAATACAATTTTACACAATATTTGCAGCAGTTTCTTTTTTTAGTTCGTGGTTACCTGACTAATGAAATTACCTTTATTTACTGCATATTTATAGTGGTCTATGTGAAGTACTGACATTCATTCTACTAACGTATGGACTTGACTGATGAAGGTCAAAAGTAGTATTTAAGTAAAATACGTACAGCTTCTGCTTCTTTACTGCCTGGTTGCTTGATTGATTCAGCGATGTTTATTTACTGCGTGTATAGAGTAGTGTATGAAGATCTGAGATCCTCTACTTTAGGGAAAGTATAAATACTATGGCAGTAAAAGTATTAAAAAGTACTGTGAATGTAGTGTTCTAGCTTGTCAATGTTGATCCAATTAAGTTACTTAGTAAACACTACTGTTCAAAGACTGTAGATGAGTAGTACAGTACACTGCATTATGACAAAAAAGGATATGTAAAAAGTAGCTAGAAACTATGAGTGCAGTAAAAGTACAATATTTAGCTCCGAAATGTACTGGGGGAGAAATACTGTATATGTAGCATAACATAGAAAATACTCAAGTACGATACAATTATGTCAAAATAGTATTTAAATGCTATGCAATTACAATTTGGACTCAACATATTACCAATGCCATATTCTGAAGACATTTAAAATATTACATGTGATTACTTTTATTGAATCGTCTATAAATGCCTGTATAGTCCTGATCCTCAGGTGCTCTGTGCTCTGGTACCTCTCAGAGAGTTTGGCACTGTACATCGGGGGAAACTGTAAGGGACGCGTCTGTAAATCTTTGGTGTTGGGAAGTAGTGGAGTACAAATACTCCGTTACTATACTTACTGTAAGTACATGTTTCTGGTATCAGTACTTTACTCCACTACTTATTTTTCTGACGACTTTTTACTTTGACTTCTTAAATTTTGAACCCAAATACCTGTACTTTCTATTTCTTACATGTTGAACCCAAATACCTGTACTTTCTACCTCTTACATGTTGAACACAAATACCTGTACTTTCTACTTCTTACATGTTGAACACAAATACCTGTACTTTCTACTTCTTACATGTTGAACACAAATACCTGTACTTTCTACTTCTTACACTTTGAACACAAATACCTGTACTTTCTACTTCTCACATTTTCCAAACAGGCTGGTTCCTTTAGTCTGAATGTGTGTTTGGTGGCGTGATCATTATTATTTAGAGTCATTGCGTGCCTATTGATTTGAACACGATCCGTGTATCCATCATTTCCTGGTCTTCTCTAAAGAAGAGGGACCAATGAAAACGTTGTCATGTTGCCGTTGTTCAGCATGGAAACATTCATTAGCTAACAATGACATTATTGTTCTATGAATATAAAGGGAGGTCAGGTACTCTTTAAAACAGCTGCTAGTTATGGGTACTTTTTACTGAAGTACATTTCAAAGCCTCTTTACTTTGACTTGAGTAAAGAAGTTTAGTCAGTACTTCTACTTTCACCAGAGTATTTTTAAACACGAGTATCTGTACTTCTACTGGAGTAAAGAAGTTTAGTGAGTACTTACTCAAACGTCATTCATTCAATCTCGAGTTGAAGCAGTTTTTAAATAATCACTTCTGTAGTAACGAATGATGTGGTGTTTGTTGTATCATTACTTGTTTTGTGTGTATTTTCTTCTTCACTTTTATGTATTTGAAAGCTAATGTTGTGGTTTTGCAAAGAAGCTTAGGATATCCATTTTGACATGCTATTCTCTACAAAGATCAACATCAAATCACCTCAAAACAATCTTTGTTTGAGCTGTTTATATCCAGTCGACACATGAAACAGGTGACAAGCAGATATACCTAAAACATGCTTAATTGTAAGTGGTCAGAAGCCAAAAAGGTCTTAGCTAATCCTATCATTTCTCATGATTCAGCTTCTCTTTGTTCCAATACACATAGAGTTCGCCCTGAATAGAAATGCTAAGTGCACCTTTTTAAAAAGACAACAAAGCACACAATGTCTCTCATTACGTCCTCCACTCTTGTAAAGATTTGTCTTGTTTATAAATATTCTCCTCTGCCCTCACACACACCTTTTCCTGGCAATGAGTAACCCTGTGTTTGTCCTCAGCCTGTCCTCAAAGGCACCGTATGTAAACAACGGTGGAGGAAATGAGGCTCTGATGGAGGACGCCTCGGGGCCGTGGAGAGACGCAGTGGACGGGGAGAGGGAGGCAGACAGCAGAGACCCAGATGTTGATGTGATCACAGCAGGGGTTAACCACAGGGGGTCAGCAAACAAACACAAGTTCAACACAACCGGATATCAGGCAAGTGAAGGAGACTTTCCTCTTTAGCACAGCGTACAGTTAGGACTGGGTTTAAACTTCCTTTTAAACACCCTCATGGATCCTTCCTTTTATAGAATTGTAATTATTGTATTTGTGTCATTGTGTTTTTTACCCATTCATTGGTATTTCCACATTTATCTACTACCATATTTTCAGATATGTTGTTTGTTTTTACATTATCATTCATGTTTGTTGATTTGTGAAGCCCTCTGAGACGAATGTGATTTGTGATATTGGGCTGTATAAATACATTTGAATTGAAATGTGAGGGTGGAGGCCACTTCCTGTTTCGGCAGGGTGACTCTTGGTGGAGGAAGTAGTCAGGTCTGTTAATTCATTCAACGTTTGAGGCTTGGCTCGTTGCTGCTTTGTTGTTAAGTTAAATCATTTATAATGATATAACAAGTAAATGGTGCAGAAACAAGAAATGTCATTGACGCGATGTTGAAAGAAGTAAACAGATATTTAACTTGCAATACTCATTTGTTTAAATACTCTGTTTTAAGTAAAAGTCCTGCATTCAAAATCTTACTTCCCAAAAAGTATTGTCATTAAAAATATACTTGACCCAAAGTTAAAATACTCATTATGGGTGAAAACCCATTTCAGATTCATATATAAACACATAGGACACGTTATACATTATAGGAGTGTGCAGTTTCTAATATCTGATATAAATAGTATGAGTATTTTTGTCAGGCACTCAGTTACAGGCATCAAAGTCTAATAAACACAAGTAATACACACAACTAAAACACAAATACTGATACACATTCATGCAAACAAGTGCTTTTACTTGTGTTACTTTAAAGGTAGGGTATGTCAATTTGAGAAACCAGCTCGAGTGGCTAGAATTAGAAAATACACGACCGGAGAAAATCAGCCACTTCCTTCCAGAGCCCCTCCCCCAACACACACGAACGCGCACATGACCAATGAGGGCACGAGATAAGTTTGTGCACAGATGGAAGGCTGACAGGCAGGTAGGCCATCCAGTTACTTTAGCCGGGCCGACTCAGATGATTGGTCGTGCTTTTTACAGTACCACGGCTTCCACAGATGAGATATTTTTATGGATTTTGTCAAAGCACTTCAGATATTCATTGCTATCGGGATGTTAAGAGCATTCCATGGAAAATAACAAAAAGTGTATCTCGAGCCGGTTTCTCAAACTTACCTACCCCACCTTTAAGGAGATTTTGATAAAACACTTTTACCTAAGAGGAATTTCAAATGCAGGACTTTTGACTTGCAATGGAATATTTTTACATTCAGTATAAAGTGTTAAAAAACTAGGAAATTCAAAGGAATTCTGTTTTTCAGTAACAGTGAGAGTTGCATTGTCTCATGCACGATATTGAAAGATTGTTGGTATGCTCTTCGTATTGTGTTTAATCCTTTGGTACTTTGCTCTATCTTCGCTCCTTAGCGGCAGACCAAGCAGAAGGTGGTGACGGACTTTTCCACAGTGAGTAAAGGAACTTCTGCAGGAGCCAAACCCCGAGCAACGCTGAGTAAAGTGTTCAACCAGGGAGTGTCGGAGAAGAACCCAGAGGTAACGTATTGTCTGCATGCTGACTCGCTCAGAAAACAGATACAGACTTGCTTTAGCCGAGTCTGCCCATTCAAACAACGGAAAATACAGCAGCTCTGTTGGCATGTTATGTCTGACTGACTGCAAGCATTTACACTGATTCATAATGACAACTTTTCCATTTCTCCCCCTTACTTTTTCTCCAATTACATTTAGCTGACACTTTTATCCAAAGCAACTTACAATTACCAATTAGTAGTAACTAAGGGCTAAGTGCCTTACTCAAGGGCACACTAGTGGTGGTGTTCCTGGCGGGATTTGAACTCACAACCTTCTGATTTTCTCCCCACCTCACTACCCATTAGACCACAATTGTTGGGAGAATACTGAATGGACTCTTCCAATATGAGAGTCCACATGATAACAAAGGTATCCCAACTGTAGCTGTGAACATGACAGGATGTGTGATTACCTAGAAGAGCATCAGGACTGTTTGAGGCATATGATAGCTATGTGATTAACATGATGATTCAGCCTCTATGGAGAGAGACATATGACAAGCATGATCATTTCTGACGTGGAGCTAATCTGAAGTAAACATTGAGTACTGCAGAATTTTGAAAAAAAGTAAATGTTTGGGGAAACAATCAGCTTCCCTCCTCAGGATTTTGAGATTTTGAGAAAAAAATCGGAATTTTGAGAAAAAAAATCGGAATTTTGAAAGAAAGTCCGATTTTTGAGATTTTCAGAAGAAGTCAACATTTTGAGAAACAACTCAGTATGTTGTACATGACAGGATGTATGATTCCCTACAAAACCCGGTATTCCTCCATCTTGTGACTGGGTAACTCCCTCTCATGGATATCAGCATGTGAAGGACACTGTTCAGGAACTAGTTGATGCTCTGTGTGTGATGACTACTTCCCTTCTGGAGAGGTTCACAAATACATGGATCCTGATATTGAAGCTCAAGCCGGTGACCACCAGTGATATTTTCCTAACACCAATCCTTCCTCCTCCCGGTGTTTTCTGACCTCAGGAGAAGGGTCAGCTGGACGAGTTGAAGCAGGCTCTCGGGGCCTTCGCCGTGCCGGTGGATCTGAAGTGGAGATGGAAGGAGGAAAGTCAGGGAACCACGCTGGAGAAAAACTGGACTGATATAGTGCACTCTCACTCAGTAAGCACCCTTAACTCATTAGTTAACTGTGTTTCCCTTACTGTCAACACATCCAAAGAAAGGGCAAACACCAACAAGGAATTGGTCCGCTAAGAGCTGTTGATTCATCGTGTGATTAGGGCTCAGCCGGTGTGCAAAGCTGGACAAAAACAACACATAAATCAGCCAGACTGTTACATTATATTTCATTTAGATTAAGCTTTTATCCAACACTATTTACAGTGTAATCAACAAATGCAGGAGATGAAGATTCCTGCAAGTGCATTAGCTTTAAAGAAGCCAAACATTTTCAAGTGCTACACTTTTATTTAATATGCACTGGGTGACATTTTCCTTCTTCACCATGATAGGCATTATATCCCACATAAACCATTCTGCTGCTGTTAATACTCACAAGAGCCCATCTGCTGCTGATCGTTCCCAACAAATACTCTATAAGCTACCTTTTAAATTACATTTGTATGACTTGTTATAACATTTCAATCTATTGCAGACAAGCTAGGGTAGTGGGAAAAGATTGAGAGATATCCTTTTTTATTTAATGTGTGGACAATAGAAAACACAATTGAAATGCTTCTCCTAACTTCCTCCTCATCATCGTTAATTATGTTCTCCTTTCCCTCCTCTCTCTCCTTCCTTGTTGTTTTAATATCAGACCATGTCTAGGATGCAGAGACACCAGCAGGAGGCGCTGTGGGAGTTTGTCCACACTGAGCTCACCTACATCAACAAGCTCATCATCATCAAGGATGTAATGTCCCGTTCTCTACCCGCAGCAATTCAAACAGCTGTTGTGTTTATGCAGAGCTCCGCCCCGTGTTTAACTAAGCTGTGTGTGTTTCTCACAGGTGGTGATCGCAGCTCTTTTCAACCTGCAGCAGTATGGATTCCTCCCTGAGGTCAGTCTGAAGAGCCTGCTTATTATCTACACTGGAAACAAACACTAACACCTAACCTGCAGGTCTATGTTCAGTGTGAGGTTATGGAAAGATTGAAGATACATTCATGGGTTCTTTCAAGAGTCTGAGAGGTGGTTGATGCCGTCAAAGTAAAGGAAAATAATTGTCATCCAGGCAGCTAAACTCAAACAATATTTAGCTGTTCAACATTGGCAAAACATATTTATTTAAGTTAAAACATATTTATTTAGACCCCTAGCTTGCTTACATTACGACAATATCTGCTCACTTTGTTAAAAACGTTTTGTTTCTGTAATAGCTTACCTTAGACTCTCCTCCGCTCACACATCCATCCTGCACAGCAGCCAGAGGTGAAAAGGGCAGTTTGGATATTTGATGGACAGTTGGAAAATGATACCTTTGAAATAACTCAACCGTGATTGGGCAGGACAGTGGACACACTAATGTGTTGACTATGTGCATTTTGATTTTACACGTGTGTGTAAAATGCTTCAGAAATGATACTGAATGTGTTGAATTAACTTTGACACAGCAGTGTGTTAAAAAAAATGACACATTACTTCTAAGAGTGTAGGCGGACTTGGTAATCGTCCTTATGTGACAACACGTAGATTTCTGGGCTTTTTCTGCATTTTTAACATTGTCATTTGAAGCTGAGCACTGATTTTAAGTTCATCTTTGGCTATTTTGTTTAAGTGAAGTAAACAAACAACCACTGATGTGTTCAATGCGCTGTGCTTGTGTAGGATATATACTGTATTCCCCTGGTTAAATATGATCTAAGAAAATACACAAGTACTATAAGTGCCATCCATTTTAATCTTCTCAAGTTCTATTTCAGAGACAGATTTACTCCACAACAAGTCTTTAAAATTCACATTTAATACTTCTTCCTTGTCGAATACTAGTGAGATGATTTGTTATGGTGCAGAACTACTAATCTGGTATACACAATTAGTTTCATCACAACCTGCTCTACATGCATTTGTTGGTGATAAAAGCAGACAAATATAATAATCTACAATAATATAATACTTTGAGACCATTCTACTTTAACTATGGTAACAATATAAATACAGGACTTGTACTTATAGGCCTAATGGAGTACTTTAACTTTGACTTAAGTACAGGGCATGAGCACTTATTCCACCAGCACCTGTTTCCCCTCATCTGCATGCCATTGACATACATTAACTGGCACAACAGGACATCCGCTGTAGCTCACACAGAATAAAACACTCAAGTGGAAAAAGTAGCTCAACATTAGATTTCCATTGAGAAGACAGAAAAAAATCTCAAAACAGCTGAGTTTAAAAAAAATCTACTTCACGTCTGTTTTTCTGCTCTGTTGCCTTCCACTGGGTTTCTAACATCATTTCCATTTTATTTGTGTGTCCCTTGGGAGTTTGTCCTTGTCTGCTGGGAACATTTGAATTCATTTCTTATTTGATCGTTGATTTGATTTTTAATTGTATTCATCTGTGTGAATCTGTGCTGTCCTGTTTTTCATCCTTACCCTGCTGCTGTTTAAACCACTGAATTTCCCCGAGGGGGTTGATGAAGCTCATCTTATCTTATCTTAAAATCTAAGGACAGAGGGTGTTGTAAGCTGTACACACTGTAAAACCCCCTGAGACAAAAGTGTAATTTGTGATATTGGACCATATAAAAACTATTTGAGTGATGCAACGTTAACCCTGACCTCCTCCTGTGACTCGTATATAGCCTATTCTGCACTATTTCTATTATTTATTGTATTTACTTGCACTATTTTATGCCTGTGACCTAAGATTTCCATTGTAATTTCTACACTGTAGCTTTGCACAAATAACAATAAAAGCCTTGAATCTTGACAGGTGACCCCCACGCTGCTTTTCTCAAACGTCTGCTCCGTCCTCTCCGCTCACCAGCTGTTGTGGCAGGAAGTGATTTACCCGATGCTGCAGGAGGTCCGGAGGACAGGGAAGCCCTTCGACCCCCTGTTGTTAGAGGCCGGCTGCCTGCAGGTAGGAACTGTCTGATTAGCAACACATTCAGACTGAGGTGTGTTTCAGCCTGACAGAATTTACTCAAAGTTTACTTTATTTACTGGTGTGTTTCAGTTGCAGATCACAGATGGCAAAAGCACACAAATCCTTTACTCAATAAGTACAGATACTCGTGTTTAAAATACTCTGGTGAAAGTAGAAGTACTGACTAAACTTCTTTACTCAAGTAAAAGTAAAGACTTTGAAATGTACTTCAGTAAAAAGTACCTATAACTAGCAGCTGTTTTAAAGAGTACCTGACCTCCCTTTATATTAATAGAACAATAATGTCATTTTTAGCTAATGAATGTTTCCATGCTGAACAACGGCAACATGACAACGTTTTTATTGGTCCCTCTTCTTTAGAGAAGACCAGGAAATGATGGATACACGGATCGTGTTCAAATCAATAGGCACGCAATGACTGTAAATAATAATGATCACGCCACCAAACACACATTCAGACTAAAGGAACCAGCCTGTTTGGAAAATGTGAGAAGTAGAAAGTACAGGTATTTGAGTTCAACATGTGAGAAGTAGAAAGTACAGGTATTTGTGTTCAACATGTAAGAAGTAGAAAGTACAGGAATTAGTGTTCAACATGTAAGAAGTAGAAAGTACAGGTATTTGTGTTCAACATGTAAGAAGTAGAAAGTACAGGTATTTGTGTTCAACATGTAAGAAGTAGAAAGTACAGGTATTTGTGTTCAACATGTAAGAAGTAGAAAGTACAGGTATTTGTGTTCAACATGTAAGAAGTAGAAAGTACAGGTATTTGTGTTCAACATGTAAGAAGTAGAAAGTACAGGTATTTGTGTTCAACATGTGAGAAGTAGAAAGTACAGGTATTTGAGTTCAACATGTAAGAAGTAGAAAGTACAGGAATTAGTGTTCAACATGTAAGAAGTAGAAAGTACAGGTATTTGGGTTCAACATGTGAGAAGTAGAAAGTACAGGTATTTGAGTTCAACATGTGAGAAGTAGAAAGTACAGGTATTTGTGTTCAACATGTAAGAAGTAGAAAGTACAGGAATTAGTGTTCAACATGTAAGAAGTAGAAAGTACAGGTATTTGTGTTCAACATGTAAGAAGTAGAAAGTACAGGTATTTGTGTTCAACATGTAAGAAGTAGAAAGTACAGGTATTTGAGTTCAACATGTGAGAAGTAGAAAGTACAGGTATTAGTGTTCAACATGTAAGAACTAAAAGTAAAAAGTCGTCAGAAAAATAAGTCATGGAGTAAAGTGGGCTACTGATACCAGAAACATGTAAGTACAGTAACGAAGTATTTGTACTCCACTACTTCCCACCTCTGGTGCAGATACAGATTTCCAATCACCTTTATGGGCATGTCAATTGTAAAATGTATCTAGAGCATCTATCATAGTTAGAGGATCAGAAATAAAAATAGTACACCATGCACTAAATTAACTCCCACAGGTGTAATTCTACATCATAATGAACATGTTTGTATTAAATGTTTCTGATAACAGTTATGTACTTTTACCACTAAAGTCGTTTTTTCTTGCAAAAAACTTTGTATTGACCTTTAAAGTAAATAAACACAAAACAAAATCCTCAACATATATGAGCACAACAATCTTTCTAACATGGGGGAAAATAAAGAAAAGTATTAAGATTGGGAATATAAAAGAAATTAAATAAAACATTGGAGGTGTTTTTATGACGTTTATTTAAAGGGGACCTATCATGCTAAATGCACTTTTGTACGTCTTTTATACATGAATATGTGTCCCCCGGTGTTCCAGGGAACTCACCAAGTGTCAGAAAACAACCCTCTCTATTTTCCTCCATACCCAAATCTCTAAAAATGGGTCTGCAATGGATCTGATACAGACTGATCCAGATTTGAACACTTCTATGACGTCAAAGAAGTGGCGCTACGGCTATTGGGCCAACTCCACCAATCAGGAGGAGACAGCCACGGACATGCCGTTTGAAAGCGCTGGAGACGCTGTAGTACATATGCCAGGCCTGTAGATGGTGCTGTTCTCACAGAATCAGCCCATGCAAAGACAGTGTTAAATTGAGTGAAATGAGGAATGGCTAAAATGCATGATCTGTTTGGTATTTTGAAAAATAAAAAGTATAAATATGCCTTATATAGGTACGGTCCTACACTATATTATTAAAATATAGCTCGATAGGTCCACTTTAAACAAGAGTCTGGTAGAAGCACTTCATAGTAATACTTGTTGAAGATGTGAGAAATGTTCTCTATTACATACAAATATAAACACGTCAAAACATTTCATTTCTTCAGATATTACTTAGTTAAACTCCAGTTTCCTCAGGTACATCAGCTCAAAACTATAATGAGTTTTTCTGTTGATGTGATGGATTTCCGTTAAAAAAGGGGTCACCGAGCACCTTCAAAATACATGAACAATTATGTATTTTCTTACGAAATCTTATACAGTCAGCAGAGATACATCTTCTTTTTTATTCCATAATCTCTTCTTCCTTCCTTTAATAGTTATTAATAATAATGTACCCACACTTTGAGTAATTCTCTCTATTATATAAAAAGTGTAACCAGTTGAGCCCTGAGCCTGTTGTTCAGGCCTCAGGCTCCAAAATGACATTCCCAAAACAAATGACCATAACTTCCCTTCTAAAGGGGGTACATTAATAATCTTTGTTCTCAAAGCACTGATAAACCTGTGAGTTGGATGTAGAAGAGTCAGAATCAATATAGATTTTTTTATTTTAAATTAAATTCCGATTGAACATAGTAAAACAAATTAAATTATAGTGTCCGTCCAAAAAAAAGACATTACTAAAAGTGAAAAACACCCTTGAAGGATGGGATAGCAGACTAAAAGCTTTAGGAATTCAAACTATAACATATAATAAGTACCCTGTATCAAGATTGATGCAAAACAAGTGAAATTTGACATTTTTAGAGAGATTTAGCAAAAAAAAACACTTCTGGGGTCATTTGGGTGGATTTGCCATATCTCTGGCCCCCCGCGGTCGATTTTGATGATTGACATCTCTTTCTAACCATCAGAGCCAATGGAATCGAGGGGAAGTTCCTAAATCCACCTAAACATTACCCATTGGTGAATGAGTGATGCGCAGCCAGAATGCCCAAAACCGGAAGCTGGGTTGTAGCTCACACACTCTATATGAAATCTCAGTTTTTGACAAAAATTTTAAGATGGATGATCATTAATCATTTCAAAGTGACACAGACACATGCAATTAATGCATTGAACACAACGTTTGATCAGAAAACAGACGTATTTGCCGGAATCTGCGGAATCTGCTTTCTAGCTGATATCTTGTTTGTGCAGATCCGACAAGTAGTACAATATTTCTACCGTGAGTTCTGTGCTAAGTGCGTTAGCATTTTTTCGCTTAGTGCTAATTCAGAGGCTTGGTATTACCCTTGTGTTTCGTTTAGCTAAAAAAATATTACATATCGTCAGTTAGCTGAGTTTCTTCCATTTAAGTGGGTATGACACATTAATAGGTTGTTAAATGTTAAAAGCCCTGAGACACAGTTTCGTGAAAAAAAAGCGGCGGGGGCTGCCGGGCTTAACCTGTTCAATTCTTCAGACATTTCTTCGGTAGACATTTCCAAGCAGTCACCAGTATTCTGAGTAATTTCCTCTGCTCAAAACTAGATTTTGGTTTTTCTTTTGATGTCACAGATTTCCGTTTAAAAAGGGTCTCGAGTCTCTACACTTCAAAATACATTAGAAGTGATCTTTGGGTTTTTTTTCTCATAGGATCTCGTAAAAGTCATGCTGATTGTAATAAATCCACAAATCAGTCCTGGGAAATTCATATAACTAAGAGAGTACGTGTGTTTGACATCGCACTGACATTAATGGACAGTTTTTAATACAAAAAAACATCTAAATTCAAGCAGAACCCGAGAAATCTTCTTTTTTATTCCATATACTCTTTTTCTTTCTACATACTTTACCCACAATGCAACTTGTCCTCAGTTTGGTCAGAGGTTTGTGTGTATTTTTAACACATGCAGTGACCCTGTATTGGTAACATTTTGAATGCAGGAATTACTCACTTTCAATGTTAGCTTGAAGATTAAATCAACATAAATAAGTAAGTAAGTAAGTAAGTTAGTAAGAAAGTAAGAAAGTAAGTTAGTTCGTAAGTTAGTAAGTAAGTTATTCAGTAAGTTAGCTAGTAAGTATGTTAGTTAGTTAGTAAGTTAGTAAGTAAGTTATTCAGTAAGTTAGTTAGTAAGTAAGTTAGTTAGTAAGTTAGTAAGTAAGTAAGTTAGTTAGTTAGTAAGTAAGTTAGTAAGAAAGTAAGTTAGTTAGTAAGTTAGTAAGTAAGTTATTCAGTAAGTTAGCTAGTAAGTATGTTAGTTAGTTAGTAAGTTAGTAAGTAAGTTATTCAGTAAGTTAGTTAGTAAGTAAGTTAGTTAGTAAGTTAGTAAGAAAGTAAGAAAGTAAGTTAGTTCGTAAGTTAGTAAGTAAGTTATTCAGTAAGTTAGCTAGTAAGTATGTTAGTTAGTTAGTAAGTTAGTAAGTAAGTTATTCAGTAAGTTAGTTAGTAAGTAAGTTAGTTAGTAAGTTAGTAAGTAAGTAAGTTAGTTAGTTAGTAAGTAAGTTAGTAAGAAAGTAAGTTAGTTAGTAAGTTAGTAAGTAAGTTATTCAGTAAGTTAGTTAGTAAGTAAGTTAGTTAGTTAGTTAGTTAGTAAGTTAGTAAGTAAGTAAGTAAGCTAGTTAGTAAGTAAGAAAGTAAGTAAGAAAGTAAGAAAGTAAGTAAGAAAGTAAGAAAGTAAGAAAGTAAGAAAGTAAGTAAGTAAGAAAGAAAGTAAGTAAGAAAGTAAGAAAGTAAGTAAGTGAGAAAGTAAGAAAGTAAGTAAGTAGGTTAGTAAATATATATAATGGTGGTTTTCTCACATTACCAAATAATAATCCTCTTTTTTGTTTGTCTCCAGTTCCCTGAGCGCTTCTTCTCCTATCAGCACTACTGTTGGGAGGAGGAGAACAACCTGGAGTTCACACGCAGGCAGATGGAGAGCAACCCACACTTCCACACCTTCGTCCAGGTGAGAAGAAGACATACTGTATGAGTCCCCAAAGGAAACTGACTCATATCACTCTGTTGTGTTTACACATGTACACACACAGGCTTGATATACAGTGCAGAGGATACACGTGCACAAACAGAACCAGTGGCGTCCAGAGCAGTTGGGGGTTCGGTGCCTTGCTCAAGGGAACTGGCACCTCTCCAGCTTCCAGTCCACACTTCTTATTACTTTTGGTCCAATCGGGATGAGAACCGGCGACCCTTTGGTTCCCAGGCCGAGTCCCCTTTTTTTTTTATTATCTTTTTTTATCAAAATCATTATGCAAACAATATGAACTCAAAGAAACAATGAAAACATAAATTGTCATCTACCAGCCTGAACACTTTATATTCACAAAATGGTATTGTATTTTGCTTTCAAATCAAACTCAATGAGGGTGCTAGGCAGAGTCCCTACAGACTGAGCATCAGACACACACACACACACACACACACACACACACACACACACACACACACACACACACACACACACACACACACACACACACACACACACACACACACATTCTCTCCCACACAAACCTCATTATTAACAGTGAGTGCAACATGATTGAGATTCCATGCAATGACTAACAGCTGTGTTATTAAAGGTGACGCTGTGTAGTTTGAATTGTTTCATAACATCGTGGGCGCAAACACTTTTCACACCAACACTTTTCACACCAACATTTTTCTCCAAATGATTGATCAGACTTATTCAGAATCAGAATCAGAATCAGGTTTATCACCAGTGTAAGGGAAACTTCTGCAGCAATGGAGAGTCAGGACTCAGAGAGACACGAGGAGAGTTGGAGCTTTGATTTCAAACAATGATGTTTATTACAAGTCAAATGGCCGGAGAATTCATATCACAAGTCACAGCAGCAAAAGGCTCTGACTGCACGGGTGGCTTGTCATGTCAATTCTGATCAGCCTATCTCGATAGACCTTTTAACTAGTTCACAGAGAGTTAATGAGCATATTGGGGGAGGCGTAAACATCTGTGGAGCTTAGAAAGCCAGCGTTCCCACAGCCGTAAACCATTTCGTGACCGAGAGTTGAACTGGTTTATCAAGATAGCTGGAGCCTCCCGTTCCTTAAGAGAGATAACAGAGCCAGGGTTTGGTCGTGAACGTCAACAGGCAATAAGGTTAAATATCTTAGGAGTAAGGAAGAATCATTCCCTCACAACCAGGTAGGTTGACACGTACGAGGAATTTGACGTGGTGTCGTGGTGCATACATAAAAGTAAAACAAAAATTCAAAAACACAGATAGAGAACTATTTTAAGAACACTTTAGTAAAATTAAAATACATTTACATTGAACAAAGCCTTACATGATTTCTTGCTCACACCACTGAGCACAGGACATTTATAGGAATAGTTACTGAAATATAAGATAGGATGAGATCAGACAAACTTAATTGATGCCAAATTGGGAAATGGTTTAGTTACAGCAGCATGTACACAAGGCATTGCACATGAAACCTAAACAGTAAATAATATACATATTAACAATATAAAAATATATATAGGGCACAATAACAATGTACAGAATAAATCCGAATACCACTACTACTAAAAACGACTATGAACAAAGGGTATATAAATTATGAAGTGCGTAGATATACAGCCCCTGGAAAAATAAAATCAGCATTTTGATCATGGAAACTTGGCCTTTACTGTATACATGTGTTTATTTAACACTTGCTGTTTCACTTATGTCATTACGACCACACTTGTTACCCCGAGTGGGAGGTGATAGATTTGAGTTTAAACACTAAAAGAGACATTTTAGCAGGAAACGTGGTGGGCGTTGAAAAGGGTCCGCATCCAAATCTAGCAAAACAAAAACATCTCACTCGGCCCCCTGAGGGAGTTTTAGTGGGTTAGGGTTGATAAATATGGTTTTATCTTTTAAAGCTCTCAGATTTAGAGTCTTTCACCACTGATCGAATATATTGAACTAGACCCCTGCTGAATTAACAATTAAATAAACAACAACAAACTAAATACTGCAGATGTTAATAGAAGATAATGCTGTGTATCATCAGATGAATCCACAGACCACACAGCAAAGATGTTATTAAGTAATTAGAAACTACTTGCTTATTTTGATTAGGAAGTACTTCGGTAACTGAAGATGTTAGAGCCATTTTTTGATTACTAATGACAATGGTCTAATTAATTTAGGTCTTAATATATTATTTCGATTTATGAATTTGTAGTTAGTTAAATATTCTGGTTAGATGATCAGCTGTTATTGAAATTGTCTTCAACACAGAACGGGAATCGGTACAGTATTTGGCCTCATGTTACTCTGATCATTTTTGTTTATTTGTTTGTTTAATTTTATGGAAGAAGTAAATAAATCAGCCAAAGGAAGGCAAAGAAATCAGCGGCAAAAATGTTTGGGCGGTTTCAACATGAGAGTCAAGAAGCGGAGCGATGTTAATGGTGCACAGTTTTTTAAATATACTACGAAGAATGAGCCACGAAAGTACACTGGTGTTAGGTGAACTAACCCCTTCAATGAAGACCTGTCAAATGCACATTCTTTATAATTAAACAATCAGAGTCACTGACCTCAGGCCTGTCCTGTGCTTCCTGCAGTGGGTGGAGACTCACCCTAAGTGTGAGCGGATGCGTCTCGGGGACATGCAGGCCAAACCCCACCAGAGGATCACCAAGTATCCTCTGCTGCTCAAAGCCGTGCTGAAGAACACGCAGGACCCTCATGTGCAGCACACACTCAGAGGCATGGTGAGAAACCCCATCAATGTCACCTGATCACCCATCCCATGAGATTTAGTAAAGTCATCTCAAAGGATATCTTTAATTTAAAGCAGTAGCTGAAGTAGGTCAATGCCTCTTCTTTCTCTCTCAATATCAACATGTTGTTGTTAGATTGAAAACTTTGTGAATACGGAAGGGAATAGCTGCAATAAAAAAACAGATCTTGTATGTTAAAGTGTAAATGTTCAAATTTACCCCTTTATGGACACAGATACGAAAGGGCCTCCTTCTCTCAGTGTCCTCGATATCTTTAAGTTATGTATTTATACAATCATGTAACCATTCATAATGAATTAGCCTCGGTAAAGTTAGCTTGAGGTAAAATATTTTCTAAATATATTCCCTCCTGAATAAGGAGTAAAATATGAACTTTTAAAATATCAACGCTGTTCAATTCAGCAACATTTCTTTTGTTATGCTAAGCAGCAAAACTCCTACTGACGAGCAATGCTTCTCACTTCAAGATAAACATTAAATAACCTGCTCAAAATGTCCTTACAGCAGCAGTGACATTTTCTAAAGAAATGTTCCAAATATGACAAGGCAAAAAAAAAGGCCTTATCTTTCCTTTTGAAACCGGGGTTCCTTTAATATCAGAATTTCCACATATCAATGCATCCAGAACTTGTATTAGCTTTTAAAAGGATAGCACAAAAAGCGTACGTTGTGGCTCAGAAGTGAAACCAGATGTCATCTATATCTGAAATGAGTGTCATGTAGAATTAGCCTGGGTAAAGTTTGAGGTTAAACTCAAGCCTTTTCTATATACTGTATATTCCCTCTTGAATTATCACAAAAACATTCCTTTCTGCAAGATTCAATCTCCATCTTCCCATGCTCCTCTACAGTTATCTGGTGTGAACACTTTCTTGGAGAGCATCAATGACTACCTGAAGCGGAAAGACGAGGAACTCGCTCTCAGCATCTCCGCTCAGCGGGTGGAGGGGTACTGAGGTGGAGGGAATCAATGAAGACATAGACAAGGTAACATTGTTTCCCTTTCCTGAACTAAGCTGAACGTTATGTATTCCTATTACACCTCAAACATGTTTTTCTACTCGCAGCATGTCCAAAAGTTCTGCCAGTTTGACCTCACGTGCCCCATCAGAGGCGTCGGCCCCCAGGTGGTCCGTAAGCTGCTGCTGGAGGACAACCTGAAGATTCGGGGGAGAAGAGACAACAAGGTGAGCGCTCAGTTACTGACCATTCAAATCCATCTCTTAAAGGTCACCTATTATTCAAAATCCACTTCTTCATGTCTCTTCTACATCAACATGTGTCCCTTCTTCTTCATGTCTCTTCTACATCAACATGTGTCCTCTCTTCTTCATGTCTCTTCTACATCAACATGTGTCCCCTCTTATTCATGTCTCTTCTACATCAGCATGTGTCCCCTCTTCTTCATGTCTCTTCTACATCAACATGTGTCCCCTCTTCTTCATGTCTCTTCTACATCAACATGTGTCCCCCCTTCTTCATGTCTCTTCTACATCAACATGTGTCCCCTCTTCATGTCTCTTCTACATCAACATGTGTCCCCTCTTCTTCATGTCTCTTCTACATCAACATGTGTCCCCACTTCTTCATGTTTCTTCTAAATCAACATGTGTCCCCCCTTCTTCATGTCTCTTCTACATCAACATGTGTCCCCCTCTTCATGTCTCTTCTACATCAACATGTGTCCCCTCTTCTTCATGTCTCTTCTACATCAACATGTGTCCCCCCTTCTTCATGTCTCTTCTACATCAACATGTGTCCCCTCTTCATGTCTCTTCTACATCAACATGTGTCCCCTCTTCTTCATGTCTCTTCTACATCAACATGTGTCCCCTCTTCTTCATGTCTCTTCTACATCACCATGTGTCCCCTCTTCTTCATGTCTCTTCTACATCAACATGTGTCCCCTCTTCTTCATGTCCCTTCTACATCAACATGTGTCCCCTCTTCATGTCTCTTCTACATCAACATGTGTCCCCTCTTCTTCATGTCTCTTCTACATCAACATGTGTCCCCTCTGTGGAAAGAGACTCTGAAAGTTTCAGGAACAAAGATTCTCTCTCTTTTTGTCCTGATCCATTTTTATAAAAACCTGTCTGAAAATGAGCTGATCAGATTTTGGCCACTTTATGATGTCATAGCGATGTTTTGTCTT
>NW_027640276.1:0-3000 GCF_949606895.1 Notothenia rossii | reverse complement strand
ATGATCATAACACCAGAGGGAGCTCCACAAATCATGTAAAACCCAGATTTGGCACAAAAAAGGGGGAATACACGTTTCGCAATTATGCCACATCAAGGTGGAACACTCTTCCCACAACTGTAAAGGAAAGTAAAACTATACTTACCTTCAAAACCTCTCTTAAAGAGCACCTTCGGGGGAGAGCATTGCAAAACTGGCTCCGGTAATGGTACAAATCTCAACCTGTCGTACAATGGACAGCTTCCCCCCCCATCTATGTATATACTCGCATTTTAGACTCTGTTACTAACTGTATATCTGTAGACTTGGTATGTCTTAAATGTCCGGTTAGGATGTATTAGAACGAAATCTAAAATGAAAATTGTAAATAAGCCATCTGTATGTAAAGAACCACCTGTATGTAAATTGTAAATAAGCCATCTTTATGTCAAAGATGTCTTATATTTCTTAAATGATATGATGAATTGGAAATGGGGGACCCTGATGTAAACAAGACGAAAGTCTTTCTCTGGTCTGCATCCCCTTAACAATTATATGTTTTGAGCTGTACTGTACTGTACCCAATATACAAGCTGTTAATAAACTTTTCAATCAATCAATCAAACGGCAGGCGAAAAACCTTTTAAAATGTGTGTTTTCTGAATGGAGATCGGCTAAGCTAACATTGTATATGCTCCGACCGTCCACACTCTCAACAACTGCCTATACAGACATAAATAAACCAGTGACTGTATTCGCCATGACACAGATAGTCTGTGGTTTGTACTTGTTTAACTTTTGTCTAGTTTCTGAACAGATATGAGGAGCTGTGAGCTCTGAGGGCTAACAGCTAACGGCTGATGTTGGTTTTGTGATTCGCATTGAATATGACGTCACGGCTCCGCCTACACTGCGTTACTATAGATACTATCATCCATCCATCCATCCATCTTCTCCCGCTTATCCAGCCACCCTGCGGAGAAAACCCATCTCGGCCGCTTGTACCCGCGATCTTGTTCTTTCGGTCATGACTCATCCTTCATGACCATAGGTGAGGGTAGGAACAAAAATGGCGCGGTAGACAGAGAGCTTTGCCTTCTGGCTCAGCTATCTTTTCGTCACAACGGTGCGGTAAAGCGACTGCAGTACCGCTCCCGCTGCTCCGATTCTCCGGCCCATCTCACGCTCCATTGTTCCCTCACTCGAGAACAAGACCCAGAGATACTTGAACTCCTTCATTTGGGATAAGGACTCATTCCCTACTTGGAGTGGACAGTCCATCGGTTTCCTGCTGAGAACCATGGCCTCAGATTTGGAGGTGCTGATCCTCATCCCAGCCGCTTCACACTCGGTTGCGAACCGATCCAGTGAGTGCTGAAGGTCGCAGACCGATGAAGCCATCAGAACCACATCATCTGCAAAAAGCAGTGGTGCAATCCTTAGTCCACCGAACTGCAGACACCCTCCCCCACGACTACGCCTCGAAATCCGATCCATGTATATTACAAACAGGATTGGTGACAAAGCGCAGCCCTGGCGGAGGCCAACCCTCACCGGAAATGGGTCCGACTTACTGCCGAGGACCCGGACACAGCTCTCGCTTTGGGAGTACAGAGATTGGATGGCCCTGAGTAGAGACCCCCTCACCCCATACTCCTGCAGCACCTCCCACAGTAATTCCCTGGGAACTCGGTCATACGCCTTCTCCGAGTCTACAAAACACATGTAGACCGGATAAGCATACTCCCAGGCCCCCTCCAGGATCCTTGCGAGAGTTAAAAGCTGATCCGTCGTTCCACGACCAGGACGGCATCCGCATTGTTCCTCCTCAGTCTGAGGTTCGACAATCGGCCTGACCCTCCTTTCGAGTACCTTAGAGTAAACTTTCCAGAGGAGGCTGAGTAGTGTGATGCCTCTGTAATTGGCACACACCCTCTGATCCCCCTTTTTGAAAAGAGAAACCACCACCCCGGTCTGCCACTCCTTCGGTACCGTTTCCGACTTCCACGCAACATTGATGAGACGTGTCAACCATGACAGTCCCTCAACACCAAGAGCCCTCAGCATTTCTGGGCGGATCTCATCCGCCCCCGGGGCTTTGCCACTGCAGAGTTGTTTGACGACCTCAGTGACCTCCCCCCGGGAGATTGGTGTCGATCCCCCGTCATACTCCAGCTCTGCCTCTAACATAGAGGGCGGAGTTGTCGGGTTCAGGAGTTCCTCAAAGTGTTCCTTCCAACGCCCTAACACTCCATCAGTTGAGGTCAACAACGTCCCATCCTTACTGTACACAGCTTGGATGGTTCCCTGCTTCCCCCTCCTGAGGTGTCGGACAGTTTTCCAGAACAACTTTGGTGCTGCCCGAAAGTCCTTTTCCATGTCTTCTCCCATACCCGCTGCTTTGCCTCGGCCATGGCCGAGGCTGCTGCCCTTCGGGCCCGTCGGTACCTTGCAACTGCCTCGGGAGTCCCCCGGGATAACAAATCCCTGAAGGCCTCCTTCTTCAGTCGGACGGCTTCCCTGACCACCGGTGTCCACCAGGAGGTTCGAGGGTTACCGCCCCTTGAGGCACCTAGGACCTTGAGACCACAGCTCCTCGCCGCGGCTTCGGCAATAGAGGCTTTGAACACCGACCACTCTGGTTCAAGATTAAAGAGTCCCCTTCAGGAGCCCCATACAGGACTCTTTCCAGGGTCTCCAAGAAGGCCGTATACTCTGAACTGCTGTTGGGTGCATAAGCACACACAACAGTCAGAGTTTTCTCCCCCATAACCCGCAGGCGTAGGGAGGCGACCCTCTCGTCCACTGGGGTAAACTCCAACAACGAAGCACCCAACCGGGGACTTGTGAGTATACTACCACAGTTCCTAAACTGTAAACCTGCTTTTTGTGCTCGACACAGTACAGGTTAGCTCTGAGTGTTAGCAAGACTTAATGTAAACAAAGACGAGATTACGTCCAAAACACGTCAGGCATTGTTTCTGATAGCAACTTTCTGTGGGTCGGCTGCCGATTTTGACG
>NW_027640277.1:0-1000 GCF_949606895.1 Notothenia rossii | reverse complement strand
CTCTCCTGGATAAGCTGTGCAGGTGTTTGTCTCAGCGGAGTAGCTTTACAGAGTGCATGAAAGTGACACAATTGTGAATGCAATGATCTCGTGTAGTATGGGGGGCTGGCTCTTATCAGGTAAAACTAAACTTGCCTGTGTCTTTTTTGTCTTTCTTTAAAAAAAAAAAATGTTTGTACATCTTCTTCTTTCTTTTTTCCCAGCAGTAGAGGCCAATCATGACTCAGGGGCGGGATCTCCTTCTCCGCAGCCGTCCACCCCCAGCCCTCGGAGGGTGGGCCCCGGGGAGCATGACATGCTGACCTGCGGCCAGTGCCAGACCAACTTCCCATTGGGCGATATCCTGGTTTTCATCGAGCACAAGCGCCGCCTGTGCCGAGGGCTCCGAGGGGGACCGGGGTCCTTCTCCAAGCCTGGGGAGACTGGCAGGGACAGGGGCATCTCCATCTCTCCCAGGTCGCTGGAGCTGAGCGGAAGGGCCATTCCGGTGGAAGTGGGTATCCAGGTGACCCCCGGCAGGGATGAGGATCTGGAGAGGAGGCTGACAGCGGCTAGGGGGATCTGCCCCAGCCACAGAAGAGGTATGGAGACTATAACACAAGTTCAATTACATGTTTAATTAGAACTCTTTCGTCAGTATATATGCACGTCTTAAACACACATGTATAAGAACACCTACACACACATATCTCTCACCTGTTCAAGACAGATAGCTCGCTTTAAAGAATCCTGGCTGCTTGTTATTTTGACAGTGGCCTTCAGGAGGGATTAATGTAGCCTGGGATGATTTCATTAGAGTGAGTGAGAGCCACACTGTATGTCTATTCTAAGTAAAAACATCACACACACACACACACACACACACACACACACACACACACACACACACACACACACACACACACACACACACACACACACACACACACACACACACACACACACACAAATGCATGCATGCAAAATCACACAGCCCAAACAAACACACACCGGCAGGCCT